>NC_088240.1:40819128-40914128 GCF_036934945.1 Oncorhynchus masou masou | reverse complement strand
ATTGGTGCGCAAAGTCACCTGCCAGTATTTTTCCAAACAATACAGAGAGTAAAGCAAGCTTCCACGAACTGCATGTCAATGAAGAGATATGTGAAAAAACACCTTGAGGACTGATTCCAAACAACGTTTGCCATGTTTCGGTCGATATTATGTAGTTAATCCGGAAAAAGTTTCACGTTGTAGGTGACTGCATTTTCGGTTCGTTTCAGTAGCCAGGCGCAATGTAGAAAACGGAACGATTTCTCCTACACACAGACGCTTTCAGGAAACACTGCGCATTTGGTGTGTAACTGAGAGTCTCCTCATTGAAAACATCAGAAGCTCTTCAAAGGTAAATGCTTTTATTTATTTGGTTATCTGGTTTTTGTGAAAATGTTGCGTGCTACATGTTATTCAAAATGCATTGCTAGCTTTCCATACTCTTACACAAATTAGTCAATTTCTATGGTTCAAAAGCATATTTTGAAAATCTGAGATGACAGTGTTGTTAAGAAAAGGCTAAGCTTGAGAGCAGATGCATTATTTTCATTTTATTTGCGATTTTCAGAAATCGTTAACGTTACATTATGCTAATGAGCTTCAGGCTATAACTGTATACGGGGTTTTTTCATAGCCAAACGTGAACAAAACGGAGCGATTTGTCCTACACAAATAATATTTTTTGGAAAAACTGCACATTTGCTATGTAACTGAGAGTCTCCTCATTGAAAACATCCGAAGCTCTTCAAAGTTAATGATTTTATTTATTTGGTTATCTGGCTTTTGTGAAAATGTTGCGTGCTACATGCTACACAAAATGCTATGCTAGCTTTGATACTCTTACACAAATTAGTCAATTTCTATGGTTCAAAAGCATATTTTGAAAATCTGAGATGACAGTGTTGTTAAGAAAAGGCTAAGCTTGAGAGCAAACGCATTATTTTAATTTTATTTGCGATTTTCAGAAATCGTTAACGTTGCGTTATGCTAATGAGCCTGAGGCTTTAGTCACGATCCCGGATCCGGGATGGGGAGTTTCAAGAGGTTAAGAAATATTGCCTCGTGTCTTGTCATTCTGTTACCAAAAACGCACATATCTTTATCATATTTTCTAACCTCTCTCCCTCATGAGGGAGGATAATGAAAGTTCACAAAGTAACAAGTCAAATTAGACCTACAAATTAGTCCGTGTTTTTACTGATAAAAATGTGGTTTATGACTTATCAAGTGAATTGGTAACAGAAGGACCAAAACATCTCTAACAGAATGACTGTGACGAAATTGGCTACAAGGAGAAGTCATACGTCACAAACCACAGTTGGGTCACCTGCTACTGTCCTCCCTTCTCTTCTCTCCCTTTCCGGTGGCCAAAGCAACTTAAAACCTAAAACCAACCTGTTCCACGCGTTTGTACAAGTGGAGAACACCAGATTTAAGAGTGGAGTACAGTATAATTGACTGCATTTTACTATACTCTACTGTACTTGAATCTTCCCTACGGTGCTGTGCTCCATTATGCTAAACAGACGTCTATGATTGGTACAGATCCAGATTTGGGGGCGGAGCGCAATAGAATATTAGCCAGTGTGTCGAATACTAACCTACCTACTAACCTACCTATACCTATTTAGGATTCATCACCATCAAGAGAATGACTGTTTTTTGTTTGTTGTTGTTGCCTTTCTGTATAGTACAGATCAGGGATCCATGACGTCGTTCTGTTACCATCATTCTGTCACCGGATGTTAATCCACTTCACCTACTGTAGTTCAACAGCCGAAAGAGATTTGTTTTCAAACTCAAGGTGTCAAATCATAGCCGACACAGCCTTATTTCTACATCCATCTTTGAATCTTAATTCGGGTAACAGAGTCTCTGGGAAACTGAGGCTACCGTCGTTCTCTTACCGGACTTTACGCCTGCACGGCTCTTCAGTGTGTTTTTGTAAAAAGTTGCTGCGTGGCTTGTTTCATTTTCAAATCAATGGGCCATTGTCTGGCATACTTTTAAAGTGAACAAAACAAGAATCCGTCTCAGCGAGACTCAGCATCATTCTCTTACTTTGGAATTGCCAAGCCAACATCGCCAGGGCTTTACTACTGCTACTAAATCCACCCTGAGACCCTGTGTCACGCTCTTCCGTAAAGACAGAATATGGATTCCAGAGAATGTGGAAAATTGAGGACATTTTGACAGCCTGATGGCGGGCGGACAGACAGACTGACGGACAGACCGGCCACATGGCTGACTGACTGACTGTCTATCTGTCGGGCTAGCTGTATGTCTGGTTAGCTGTCTGTCGGGCTGTTTATCTGACTGACGGACTGCTGACAAACCGACTGACTGCTCCCTTCAAGGGCCCCAGCAATAACGAAGCACAAACACTGACCTCTATCACTCGTGATCAGCTGTGGGGTGGAGCCTTGTGAAGCAATACGTGGGGACGGGTGGATACAGCCATGGACAGGGACCTGAGCTCACCCAGAGGGAATCAGACTCTTCGGGAAGGGAGCTCAGGGAAGGGCGACTAGCTACAGACTGAGGCGGCTGCCAAGAACACACGCAGCTCTGTCCCCGTCCATCTCTCCCTCTAACGCCACCATTTAGAAAGGCCAGGCAGTGGCCTGGTCAGGGGAGGATGGCTCATAGTCATGGCTGGAATGGAATGGTATCCAACTGATGGATTCCATGTGTTTGATAACGTTTCATTCAGAACGTTCCAGCTATTACAATGAGAACTGTCCTCCGATTTTTCAAGTGCCACCAGCCACCACTGACACCAGCCCACCTGTGTCAAGGAACCCACATACGTGAGGAGGAGGGGGGAGGTGGGTGAGTGCCTTGGGTACCAACTGAAATCTGTACTACTGTACGTAATGAGACATTGACAGCCAACTATCAGAGCCACTTTGTGTTACACTATCCAGCCTTGTCAAAAACAGGAAATAGGGACTTGGGCTCTCATTTAAGCTTGTTAATGGGAGCTGGAAGTGAGAGGCATATAGCATGTAATTACATCTATGTAAATGAGATGGAGAGTGAGTGGGGAGCGTAACGGGGCGATGATCCGTGTGTCCGTGTGTCTGTTGGGTAATATACTGTACACTCAGTATATCAAACGTTAGGAACACCTTCCTAATATTGAGTTGCCCCCCTCCCTTTCGCCCTCAGAACAGACTCAATTCGTGGGGGCACGGGCTCCACAAAGTGTTGAAAGCTTTCCACAGTGCTGCCATCCCATGTTGACTCCGTTCAAAGGCCTTTACACATTTGGTCTTGCCCATGCCTCCTCTGAAAGGCACACACACACACACACACCATCTATGACTCAACTGTCTCCAGGCTTAAAAATCCCTCTTTAACCCGTCTCCTCCTAATTAATCTACACGGATGACATCAATAAGGGATCATCGCTTTTGCCTGGATTTCACCTGGTCAGTCGATGTCATGGAAATATCAGGTGTCCTTAACGCTTAGTACACTCAGTGCCCAACGTTCATGGACTACTGTAATACTGAACATCTGATCCTGGAGAGCCGGCTGCATCCTGATGCTAGGGGCCCTGGTCAAAAGTAGTGCACTACATAGGGTGCTATTTTGGCACCCTATGTAGAAAGAAGGAAGAGTTGGAGCAGGCGACGGCGTGCCTGGGTCACTATAAAGAGGCTGGTCCTGGGTGCTGCAGGCACGCACACACACACACACACACACACACACACACACACACACACACACACACACACACACACACACACACACCCCTCTAGCTCATCCTCTGTCAGGTCCTATCAGTAGGTAGAGCAGCTAGGTAGGACAGACAGACAGACAGTACAGCGCACACACCCATCGTCACATTCCACTCACTGGCATTTTAACCAGCCCAGACCATGTCGCTGTCTGTGGCCATCAGCCCAACACAGAGAGGGACTGACAGCCAGAGTAAGTGAGTCAGAGCTAGACAGCCCCGGGCTACAACACACACACACACACACACACACACACACACACACACACACACACACACACACACACACACACACACACACACACACACACTTTCTTACAAAAAAACACAAACACATATCCAATTATTTTACACGCATACAAATACACACATTTCCCCAAAAGAAAGCCTAGTCACTTTCACACACACGTCAGGCCAGAGCAGATGTGAACACAATCTGTTCGTACATATTAGAGTCAACAATTATACACAGAACAGGTTAAAAGTGATGACATCTATCCCACATTTAAATAGCTAGTCATTTTAATAGCTAGTCATGCAACAAAACACAATGCTATACACACACACACACAAACACACACACACACACACACACACACACACACACACACACACACACACACACACACACACACACACACACACACACACACACACACACACACAGCCATACGATCCCCCCTGAGGATCTATTCATTCTTCCCAAATGTTCAAATAAGTCATGTCAATTACAGTTCAGCAGAATAACGAAGAAGCCAAAGAAATGGGACCACCTGGCAGCGAGGGAGGCACACAAGTTCCCCGTCGCAGCGGTGCGCTTCTGTTGCCGTGGCAACGAGCATTCAGCAGATTCTTTTTTTTATGTGTACACACAGGACCACTCATGCACGCACACACACACACACACACACACACACACACACACACACACACACACACACACACACACACACACACACACACACACACACACACACACACACGTTCATACAAATGGCAGCATCCACACACACACACACACACACACACACCAAACCACAAAGACACCTTGTGGTAACAGGGTTGATATTTCTGCCATGATGGCTGAAAATCAATACATATACTTGGCTGAGGGCGAAATGTTATGACAGAGTTAAGGTTGGCTGGGTGTAATGTCACTGTGCGGTGTGTAAGATGTGAAGCAAGCCATCCATGTGACTGGGAATCCCGATTACTGCCTGAGCTGGGATGGTGGCTGGTGGGCTGGTCAATACAGGGCTGTCACACAGGGCTTACAGAGTCACACCACAGTGATCCACAGCGCCCCAGGGGACCAGCTTTGCTCTTCACTCAATGATTCTGTTTAGCTTCCCAAACGGAACGCTAGTCCCTACACTGTACAGAAAAAAAGGGTTCCAAAAGGGTTCTTCGGCTGTCCCCATTGGAGAACCCTTTTTGGTTCCAGGACGAACCCTTTTGGATTCCAGGTCGAACCCTTTTGGATTCCAGGTCGAACCCTTTTGGATTCCAGGTAGAACCCTTTTGGATTCCATGTAGAACCCTCTGTGGAAAGGGTTCTACATGGAACCCAAAATAGTTCTACCTGGAAGCAAAAAGGGTTATCCTATGGGGACTGCCGAAAGAACCCTTTTAGGTTCTAGATAGCCCCTTTTTTTTCTAAGAGAGTAGTGCACGATATAGGGAATAGAGTGCCATTTGGGACGCAAGGCTCTGAAAAGACAATATTTCCTGGCTGTCAATGTGCCACCTCACGTTCGTTCAAAATACAGCCATCGCCATCGGTTGTCAGGTCCATACATCACTTGCTGAAAAGAGCAAACACGACTTCACAGGCAATGCAAATGGGAAAATGGCCCATTTAAAACTGCTGTTGTTGCACATGAGTAAATGGGCCTGGTGGAAAAAATGGCATCGAGAGCAATGAGCGCGTTTTACGACGGCATCCCCATCCAATCACAGAGGCGAGGCGGTGGAGTGGAGTGTACGGAAGGCGCGGAGGGGATAATGGATTGCAGTTGAGGGATGCAGACGTGGAGTGCTTCTGATGTGCTGATGGAGGGATGCACGGGAGAGCTGACAACAGCCTCTTATCCTCCATCAGGCCTTCACACCTCCCCTTCTTCCACTCAGCCAGTCTGCCTCTTTGCCCTCCCAGCAACATTCTAAGGCGGCATCCCAAATGGCACCCGTATTCGCTATATAGCGCACTCACTACTTTTGACCCCGGAGCCCGACCAAAGACCGCTGGGCTCTAGTCAAAAGTAACGCATTTTGCTGGGAGTTAGGGTGTCAATTGGGACGTAGGCTTCTTCAATCAATTCACCCCAGCTTGGCTCTGCAGCATTACCTTGCCTATCAATCAGACAGCCTCTGTGCAAGTAATGGACCATGCGCGCCTGCCAATCACCTTGCCCATCTCACATCCCCCAACTCCAAGGGGTCGCCATGACAACAGAGAAAGCCTCCTCTCAACATGGCTGAAGTTGTTTCGAGGAAGAGAGCTTTCAGCCTCCTAGTGATGTCAAAGGCTTGATTCACACACTGACGATGGCCTAACAGGCGAAACCTGCTCTTGTTGCCTCTAAATTAATAAAATATCACAAAATAACTTTGAAAATATATATATTTTTTTAGTGTGAACCATCTATACATTAGGTTTCAGATTCCCTACAGGCTCCATGTGGTCTTGCGTCAGCATCTCTCTCTCTCTCTCTCTCTCAATGAGTGATGCCAATTACTTAACTGTATCACACTAATAAAGATCAAACTACATCATCTGCACACGACTCTGAGATCAAGCCAGGCTCTGGCAAGTGTCAGCCTGCTTTTACGTAATGCTCAAACTGCCGCCATCTGGTGCAGCGAGATCGCTGCCAGCTAGTAGGGCTCCACACTGAAGGAGATCTCTCTGGGTCTGATTGGGCACTGGTCCTGCTAAGAAGAACTACCGAGGAGAGCTATGCTGAGCTCAGACAAGAGGACCCACGCCAGCACTGTACTGCTGACACCAGTAACACTGAGAGACTCTGGGTTGTGTCCCAAACAGCACCCCCATTCACTGGTCAAAAGCAGTGCACTGCATAGGGAATAGGGTGCCATTTGGCAGGCATACTCTGTTTACCACACTCTGATGCAACACGTCGACACAGTGAGAGGGCAAACGGCGATAAGAGTAAAAAACAAAATGAGACCATATCTTGTTTTTCGTGTCAGAGCTTGTTTTCTCCTACTTTATCCCGATGTCATAAGCACTTTGTCAGCACAGTGACAGTGGTGCAGCTAGGCTACTTCATGGTAGTATCGGCACTTCATGGTGATGGAGAGGAAAAGGGTGTTTGATGCCAGGTAAGATACACAGACAGAACATGATGTCACAATCAAGATAAGAGAAGGGAAAGGGGAGAGAGAAGGGAAAGGGGGAGAGAAGGGAAGAGAAGGAAAGAGGGGAGAGAAGGGAAAGAGGGGAAATAAGGGAAAGAGGGGAGAGAAGAAAAAGAGGGGAGGGAAGGGAAGAGAAGGGAAGAGGGGAGAGAAGGAAAGAGGGAAGAGAAGGGAAAGAGGGGAAATAAGGGAAAGAGGGAAGAGAAGGAAAAAGGGGAAATAAGGGAAAGAGGGGAAAGAAGGGAAGAGAAGGAAAAGAGGGGAGAGAAGAGAAGAGAAGGAAAGAGGGGAGAAAAGGGAAGATAAAGGAAAGAGGGGAGAGAAGAGAAGAGAAGGAAAGAGGGGAGAGAAGGAAAGAGGGAAGAGAAGGGAAAGAGGGGAAATAAGGGAAAGAGGGAAGAGAAGGAAAGAGGGGAAATAAGGGAAAGAGGGAAAAGAGGGAGGGAAGGAAAGAGAAGGAAAAGAGGGGAGGGAAGGGAAGAGAAGGAAAGAGGGGAGAGAAGGGAAGAGAAGGAAAGAGGGGAGAGAAGGAAAGAGGGGAGAGAAGGGAAGAGAAGGTAAGAGGGGAGAGAAGGGAAGAGAAGGAAAGAGGGGAGAGAAGGAAAGAGGGGAGAGAAGGGAAGAGAAGAAAGGAGGGGAGAGAAGGGAAGGAAAGAGGGGAGAGAAGGGAAGGGAAGGAAAGAGGGGAGAGAAGGGAAGAGAAGTAAAGAGGGGATAGAAGGAAAGAGGGGAGAGAAGGGAAGAGAAGAAAAGAGGGGAGGGAAGGGAAGAGAAGTAAAGAGGGAAGAGAAGGAAAGAGGGAAGAGAAGGAAAGAGGGAAGAGAAGGGAAAGAGGGGAAATAAGGGAAAGAGGGGAGAGAAGGGAAGAGAAGGAAAGGAGGGGATGGAAGGGAAGAGGGGAGAGAAGGGAAGAGAAGAAAAGAGGGGAGAGAGGGAAGAGAAGGAAAGAGGGGAGAGAAGGAAAGAGGGGAGAGAAGGGAAGAGAAGAAAAGAGGGGAGGGAAGGGAAGAGAAGTAAAGAGGGAAGAGAAGGAAAGAGGGGAGAGAAGGTAAGAGGGGAGAGAAGGGAAGAGAAGAAAAGAGGGGAGGGAAGGAAAGGGAAGGAAAGAGGGGAGAGAAGGGAAGAGAAGTAAAGAGGGAAGAGAAGGAAAGAGGGAAGAGAAGGGAAAGAGGGGAAATAAGGGAAAGAGGGGAGAGAAGGGAAGAGAAGGAAATGAGGGGAGGGAAGGGAAGAGGGGAGAGAAGGGAAGAGAAGAAAAGAGGAGAGAAGGGAAGGAAGGAAAGAGTGAAGAGAAGGGAAGAGAAGGAAAGAGGGAAGAGAAGGGAAAGAGGGGAAATAAGGGAAAGAGGGGAGAGAAGGGAAGAGAAGGAAAGGAGGGGAGGGAAGGGAAGAGAAGGAAAGAGGGGAGAGAAGGGAAGAGAAGGAAAGAGGGGAGAGAAGGAAAGAGGGGAGAGAAGGAAAGAGGGGAGAGAAGGGAAGAGGGGAGAGAAGGGAAGAGAAAAAAAGAGGGGAGAGAAGGGAAGGGAAGGGAAGAGGGGAGAGAAGGGAAGGGAAGTAAAGAGGGGATAGAAGGAAAGAGGAAAGAGAAGGGAAGAGAAGGAAAGAGGGAAGAGAAGGGAAGAGAAGGAAAGAGAAGGAAAGAGGGGAGAGAAGGAAAGAGAAGGAAAAGAGGGGAGGGAAGGGAAGAGAGGGAAAGAGGGGAGAGAAGGGAAGAGAAGGAAAGAGGGGCGAGAAGGAAAGAGGGAAGAGAAGGGAAGAGAAGGAAAGTGGGAAGAGAAGGAAAGAGAGAAGAGAAGGGAAGAGAAGGAAAAGATGGGAAGGAAGGGAAAAGAAGGAAAGAGGGGAAATAATGGAATAGAAGGAAAAGAGGGGAGGGAAGGGAAGAGAAGGAAAGAGGGGAGAGAAGGGAAGGGAAGGAAAGAGGGAAGAGAAGGAAAGAGGGAAGAGAAGGAAAGAGGGAAGAGAAGGAAAGAGGGGAAAGAAGGGAAAGAGGGGAGAGAAGGGAAGAGAAGGAAAGAGGAGAGAGAAGGGAAGAGTGGATGGAAGGGAAGAGGGGAGAGAAGGGAAAGAGGGGAGGGAAGAGAAAAAAAGAGGGGAGAGAAGGAAAGAGGGAAGAGAAGGAAAGAGAAGGAAAGAGGGGAGAGAGGGGAAGAGAAGGAAAGAGGGGAGAGAGGGGGAGACAAGGAAAGAGGGGAGAGAAGGTAAGAGGGGAGAGAAGGGAAGAGGGGAGGGAAGGGAAGAGAAAGAAAGAGGGGAGAGAAGGGAAGAGAAGGAAAATATGGAAGGAGAGGGAAGAGAAGGAAAGAGGGAGAGAAGGAAGAGAAGGGGAGAGAAGGGAAGAGAAGGAAAGAGGGGAGAGAAGGAAAGGGTGGAGAGAATGGAAGAGGGAGAGAAGGGAAGAGAAGGAAAGAGGGGAGAGAAGGGAAGAGGGGAGAGAAGGGAAGAGAAGGAAAAAGGGGAGAGAAGGGAAGAGAAGGAAATATTGGAGAGAAGGAAAGAGGGGAGAGAAGGAAAGAGGGAAGAGAAGGAAAGATGGGAGAGAAGGAAAGAGGGAAGTAAAGGAAAAAGGGGAAATAAGGGAAAGGGTGGAGAGAAGGGAAGAGAAGGAAAGAGGGGAGAGAAGGAAAGAGTGGAGGGAAGGGAAGAGAAGGAAAGATGGAAGAGAAGGAAAGAGGGGAGAGAAGGGAAGAGAAGGAAAGAGGGGAGAGAAGGGAAGGGAAGGAAAGAGGGAAGAGAAGGAAAGAGGGAAGAGAAGGAAAGAGGGGAAACAAGGGAAAGAGGGGAGAGAAGGGAAGAGAAGGAAAGAGGAGAGAGAAGGGAAGAGTGGATGGAAGGGAAGAGGGGAGAGAAGGGAAAGAGGGGAGGGAAGGGAAGAGAAGGAAAGATGGAAGAGAAGGAAAGAGGGGAGAGAAGGGAAGAGAAGGAAAGAGGGAGAGAAGGAAGAGAAGGAAAGATGGGAGAGAAGGAAAGAGGGGAGAGAAGGGAAGATGAGAGAGAAGGGAAGAGAAGGAAAAGGGGAGAGAAGGGAAGAGAAGGAAAGATGGGAGAGAAGGAAAGAGGGGAGAGAAGGGAAAGGAAAGATGTGAGAGAAGGAAAGAGGGGAGAGAAGGGAAGATGAGAGAGAAGGAAGAGAAGGAAAGATGGAAGAGAAGGAAAGAGGGGAGAGAAGGGAAGAGGGGAGAGAAGGGAAGGGAAGGAAAGAGGGAAGAGAAGGAAAGAGGGGGAAGAGAAGGAAAGAGGGAAGAGAAGGAAAGAGGGGAAAGAAGGGAAAGAGGGGGAGAGAAGGGAAGAGAAGGAAAGAGGGAGAGAGAAGGAAGAGTGGATGGAAGGGAAGTGGGGAGAGAAGGGAAAGAGGGGAGGGAAGGGAAGAGAAGGAAAGATGGAAGAGAAGGAAAGAGGGGAGAGAAGGGAAGAGAAGGAAAGAGGGAAGAGAAGGAAAGAGGGGAGAGAAGGGAAGAGAAGGAAAGAGGGGAAAGAAGGGAAAGATGGGAGAGAAGGGAAGAGAAGGAAAGAGAGAGAAGGGAAGAGTGGATGGAAGGGAAGAGGGGAGAGAAGGGAAAGAGGGGAGGGAAGGGAAGAGAAGGAAAGAGGGGAGAGAAGGGAAGAGAAGAAAAGAGGGGAGAGAAGGAAAGAGGGAAGAGAAGGAAAGAGAAGGAAAGAGGGGAGAGAAGGAAAGAGAAGGAAAGAGGGGAGAGAGGGGAAGAGAAGGAAAGAGGGGAGAGAGGGGGAGAGAAGGAAAGGGATGAGAGAAGGGAAGAGGGGAGAGAAGGGAAGAGAAGGAAAGAGGGGAGAGAAGGTAAGAGGGGAGAGAAGGGAAGAGGGGAGGGAAGGGAAGAGAAAGAAAGAGGGGAGAGAAGGGAAGAGAAGGAAAATATGGAAGGAGAGGGAAGAGAAGGAAAGAGGGGAGAGAAGGGAAGAGAAGGGGAGAGAAGGGAAGTGAAGGAAAGAGGGGAGAGAAGGAAAGGGTGGAGAGAATGGAAGAGGGAGAGAAGGGAAGAGAAGGAAAGAGGGGAGAGAAGGGAAGAGGGGAGAGAAGGGAAGAGAAGGAAAAAGGGGAGAGAAGGGAAGAGAAGGAAAGATTGGAGAGAAGGAAAGAGGGGAGAGAAGGAAAGAGGGAAGAGAAGGAAAGATGGGAGAGAAGGAAAGAGGGAAGTAAAGGAAAGAGGGGAAAGAAGGGAAAGGGTGGAGAGAAGGGAAGAGAAGGAAAGAGGGGAGAGAAGGGAAGAGAAGGAAAGAGGGGAGAGAAGGAAAGAGGGGAGAGAAGGGAAGAGAAGGAAAGAGGGGAGAGAAGGGAAGGGAAGGAAAGAGGGAAGAGAAAGAAAGAGGGAAGAGAAGGAAAGAGGGGAAAGAAGGGAAAGAGGGGAGAGAAGGGAAGAGAAGGAAAGAGGAGAGAGAAGGGAAGAGGGATGGAAGGGAAGAGGGAGAGAAGGGAAAGAGGGAGGGAAGGGAAGAGAAGGAAAGATGGAAGAGAAGGAAAGAGGGGAGAGAAGGGAAGAGAAGGAAAGAGGGGAGAGAAGGGAAGAGAAGGAAAGATGGGAGAGAAGGAAAGAGGGGAGAGAATGGAAGATGAGAGAGAAGGGAAGAGAAGGAAAAGGGGAGAGAAGGGAAGAGAAGGAAAGATGGGAGAGAAGGAGAGGGGAGAGAAGGGAAGAGAAGGAAAGATGTGAGAGAAGGAAAGAGGGGAGAGAAGGGAAGATGAGAGAGAAGGGAAGAGAAGGAAAGATGGAAGAGAAGGAAAGAGGGGAGAGAAGGGAAGAGGGGAGAGAAGGGAAGGGAAGGAAAGAGGGAAGAGAAGGAAAGAGGGAAGAGAAGGAAAGAGGGAAGAGAAGGAAAGAGGGGAAAGAAGGGAAAGAGGGGAGAGAAGGGAAGAGAAGGAAAGAGGAGAGAGAAGGGAAGAGTGGATGGAAGGGAAGTGGGGAGAGAAGGGAAAGAGGGGAGGGAAGGGAAGAGAAGGAAAGATGGAAGAGAAGGAAAGAGGGGAGAGAAGGGAAGAGAAGGAAAGAGGGGAGAGAAGGGAAGAGAAGGAAAGATGGGAGAGAAGGAAAGAGGGGAGAGAAGGGAAGATGAGAGAGAAGGGAAGAGAAGGAAAGAGGGGAGAGAAGGGAAGAGAAGGAAAGATGGGAGAGAAGGAAAGAGGGGAGAGAAGGGAAGATGAGAGAGAAAGGAAGAGAAGGAAAGATGGAAGAGAAGGAAAGAGGGGAGAGAAGGGAAGAGGGGAGAGAAGGGAAGGGAAGGAAAGAGGGAAGAGAAGGAAAGAGGGAAGAGAAGGAAAGAGGGAAGAGAAGGAAATAGGGGAAAGAAGGGAAAGAGGGGAGAGAAGGGAAGAGAAGGAAAGAGGAGAGAGAAGGGAAGAGTGGATGGAAGGGAAGAGGGGAGAGAAGGGAAAGGGGGAGGGAAGGGAAGAGAAGGAAAGATGGAAGAGAAGGAAAGAGGGGAGAGAAGGGAAGAGAAGGAAAGAGGGGAGAGAAGGGAAGAGAAGGAAAGATGGGAGAGAAGGAAAGAGGGGAGAGAAGGGAAGAGGGGAGAGATGGGAAGAGAAGGAAAGAGGGGAGAGAAGGGAAGAGAAGGAAAGATGGGAGAGAAGGAAAGAGGGGAGAGAAGGGAAGAGAAGGAAAGATGGGAGAGAAGGAAAGAGGGGAGAGAAGGGAAGATGAGAGAGAAGGGAAGAGAAGGAAAAAGGGGAGAGAAGGGAAGAGAAGGAAAGATGGGAGAGAAGGAAAGAGGGGAGAGAAGGGAAGAGAAGGAAAGATGTGAGAGAAGGAAAGGGGAGAGAAGGGAAGATGAGAGAGAAGGGAAGAGAAGGAAAGATGGAAGAGAAGGAAAGAGGGGAGAGAAGGGAAGAGGGGAGAGAAGGGAAGGGAAGGAAAGAGGGAAGAGAAGGAAAGAGGGAAGAGAAGGAAAGAGGGAAGAGAAGGAAAGAGGGGAAAGAAGGGAAAGAGGGGAGAGAAGGGAAGAGAAGGAAAGAGGAGAGAGAAGGGAAGAGTGGATGGAAGGGAAGAGAAGGAAAGAGGGGAGAGAAGGGAAGAGAAGGAAAGATGGGAGAGAAGGAAAGAGGGGAGAGAAGGGAAGATGAGAGAGAAGGGAAGAGAAGGAAAGAGGGGAGAGAAGGGAAGAGAAGGAAAGATGGGAGAGAAGGAAAGAGGGGAGAGAAGGAAGATGAGAGAGAAAGGAAGAGAAGGAAAGATGGAAGAGAAGGAAAGAGGGGAGAGAAGGGAAGAGGGGAGAGAAGGGAAGGAAGGAAAGAGGGAAGAGAAGGAAAGAGGGAAGAGAAGGAAAGAGGGAAGAGAAGGAAAGAGGGAAAGAAGGGAAAGAGGGAGAGAAGGGAAGAGAAGGAAAGAGGAGAGAGAAGGGAAGAGTGGATGGAAGGGAAGAGGGAGAGAAGGGAAAGAGGGAGAGAAGGGAAGAGAAGGAAAGATGGAAGAGAAGGAAAGAGGGGAGAGAAGGGAAGAGAAGGAAAGAGGGGAGAGAAGGGAAGAGAAGGAAAGATGGAAGAGAAGGAAAGAGGGGAGAGAAGGAAGATGAGAGAGAAGGGAAGAGAAGGAAAGAGGGGAGAGAAGGGAAGAGAAGGAAAGATGGGAGAGAAGGAAAGAGGGGAGAGAAGGGAAGAGAAGGAAAGATGGGAGAGAAGGAAAGAGGGGAGAGAAGGGAAGATGAGAGAGAAGGGAAGAGAAGGAAAGATGGAAGAGAAGGAAAGAGGGGAGAGAAGGGAAGAGGGGAGAGAAGGGAAGAGAAGGAAAGAGGGGAGAGAAGGGAAGAGAAGGAAAGAGGGGAGAGAAGGGAAGAGAAGGAAAGAGGGGAGAGAAGGGAAGAGAAGGAAAGATGGAAGAGAAGGAAAGAGGGGAGAGAAGGGAAGAGAAGGAAAGAGGGGAGAGAAGGGAAGAGAAGGAAAGATGGAAGAGAAGGAAAGAGGGGAGAGAAGGGAAGAGAAGGAAAGAGGGGAGAGAAGGGAAGAGGAAAGAGGGGAGAGAAGGGAAAGAGGTGAGAGAAGCCCGTCCATGTTGTTGACAGGCTGCTTTGTCTCCTGCACACACACACACAGACACACACACACTCTCCTTTGAACCTGAAACCACATGCTATCCCAATTACAGATGTTCGCTGGAGAAAAGCACCTTTCTACTGTAGCCCTGTGATTGTAGAGATAGCTCGCTAGCTAGAGGTGATCACTCCACCATGTGAGCAGCAGCAAGGCCCCCTAGGAGGACAGACATGGGAGGTAAATTAGTTAGCAAGACGAGGTACACAGGTGCTGCTCCTGTTTACATGGAAGGAAATGGCTAGAGGTTATTAGCTGACAACAGCCAGAGAAAACCAGGAGCTTCTCTATGTTAATGACTCCACTTAGGGCTCTGGCCCTATGGGCTCTGGTCAAAAGTAGTGCACTATTTAGGTAATAGGGTGTCATTTGGGGCAGAGCCACGCATTACGTTGTCCTCGGTGAGTAACTAAAGCACTGGATGTTTCCCCTTGCTGACTCACCGAAGATGTTTTTTTCCCCCACCTATTTAGGTGGCGACAGCGGTGTTGCAGATCTGAAGGTGAGGGAAATCCAAGTTGACGTTTATCTCGGGTTTATTTTGTCGTTTGTTGCTTCGTGTCCATGTAAGAGTCGACCACTCTGTCACTCTGTCCTTCCTTGCTGCACTCTCTCTCTTTTGTCTCCGAGCATGTGTTCTAAATGGCACTCTATTCCCTATTTAGTGCCCATAGGGCTCCTGTCAAAAGTAGTGCACGATATAGGGAATAGGGTGCCATTTGGTCGCGGATCCCTTTCCACTAATTACAGACCAGTGTACCAGAGACCCTGGACAACCCCCGGCAGGCAGAAACACAGGGTCTGCAGGCACTAAGCATCAATACAAGAAATCTACTTTAGGAGTTTGGCAACAATAGAGGAAACAGTCATGAATCACAGTCGCATGCGATGACAAGAAGCAGGACATTCCAATTACGTCGCTGAGAGAAATTAGAGGGAAAAGCCTCTTCTATTCTAATTGAATTTGGAGTAATGCTTTTTAGGCGACATGCCAATTACCAGTCGGAGGTAGAATCATCAGTCCCCGTTTCTCAAACAAAGCTGTTTACTCGAGAAGTGGGTAAGAAAGACAGGTGTGTTTACACCCCCCCCCCCATCTATATAGGCCCAGTTCATAGTTAATACGGACTAGGGCTGCAAATAGGTTTAGGTGGTATCCAGATTTCCATACCGCCATACCGTTTCTGCACCATACCAGGGTATATGGTATTACCGGAAGTGCACACAAGAGGCGCTGCGTCAAACGCACAAAACCATTTACACAACATGGATCTTGATCCAGGAGGGGATTGATTGTCTGTCTGTGCTGTAACCAAGCAGTATGACCTTGCAATCGAGCCACTTCGCTAGCAAGTTGGTGTAGCCCTGAGCTGGAGATCATTCATTTGACACATCTTAGATAGCTAACTTATAGTTGTCATACCGTCGTACGTATAAATAACCCGGAATTCGGGAAATACACGGTGTACCGCCCAATGCCGAGAAGCAAAATTCAGGAAATAAGCAGGATAACCGGGAATACTTGCAACCCTATTGGACAACTGCCCTTGTGTTGTCGTGAACTTATCTGAAGCACCGTGCAGATGCAAAGCAGGAGGAGTGGCCAGAGACGGAGAGCGAGTGCTGGGCTCCTCTCTCACGTCTCACGTCTCCAAAACAGCAGATCACTGGCAGATGTTTGCTCCATTGGCTGATGACGTCCTAGCCAACCGTTGCGTCACTCACACAGCAATTACAGTGTAACCTCAAAAAGGCTCTGTAATCTATAGCGGGCACCGCTACTTTTTAACAGAGACCTATGGGCCCTTGTCAAACGTAGCACACTAAATAGGGAATAGAGTGCCATTTGGGATGCAGACAGAGTCCACATTCTAAAAAAGTATCATCACCCACCCAGATATAGAATGTATGTGCAGGGTGTGATGTTGTCAAACGCGTGTGTGACAGGTTTAGATTGATTTAGAAGCCACTACTGAAAAAAACACTACATAGACACAGAACACACACACACACGCACACACACACACAGCTAGCCAGCTACGCTTAAACAATTGTTTGGTTCTGAAGTTAACTGAATAGCTTCTCTATCTACAGCATAGGTCAGCTACTGAATGTGCAAAACAGGAAAACTGTTTTTTGTTGATGTGAAAATACAGTGTACGCATACCGATGAGATGAACCCGTCAGTCATCCATCACCTCACAGTAAAAAAAAGTCACATTAACAGCACTACTTGTCACGACGAACAGTGGCTCTGACAATTTTCTGGTCTGTAAAAGGGAGACAGAGACTCCATCCCAAATGGCACCCTATTCTCTTCACAGGGCACTGCTTTTGACCAGGGCCCGTTGGGAATAGTGTGCCAACTGGTATGCAGACCAAGTCGGTGTGAAGGGCGGAGATTAAAGCATGAGCACCAACATGTGAAGTTCATAGGAGCACGTCAAATTGGGCGTCAAATGAAAGCTTAGAGTCTATATTCTGGGAAATTAAGGCATAGATCCATTTGATCAATTTTACATATTTCAAGTTAGGCATAAGTAAAGGCTTTGATATATTTGTATGAACACACCAAGATTCAACAACTGAGACATAAACTGAACATGTTCCACAGACATGTGACTAACAGAAATTGAATAATGTGTCCCTGAATAAAGGGGAGGTTAAAATCAAAAGTAACTGTCGGTATCTGGTGTGGCCACCAGCTGCATTAAGTACTACAGGGCATCTCCTCCTCATGGACTGCACCAGATTTGCCAGGTCTTGCTGTGAGATTTTACCCTACTCTTCCACCAAGACACCTGCAAATTCCTAGACATTTCTGGGGGGAATGGCCCTAGTCCTCACCCTCCGATCCAACAGGTCTCAGACGTGCTCAATGGGATTGAGATCCGGGCGCTTCGCTGGCCATGGCAGAACACTGACATTCCTGTCTTGCAGGAAATCACGCACAGAACGTGCAGTATGGCTGGTGGCATTGTCATGCTGGAGGGTCATGTCAGGATGAGCCTGTAGGAAGGGTACCACATGAGGGAGGAGGACGTCTTCCTTGTAACGCACAGCGTTGAGATTGCCTGCAATGTCAACAAGCTCAGTACAATAATGCTGTGACACACCGCCCCAGACCATGACGGACCCTCCACATCGATCCCGCTCCAGAGCACAGGCATCGGTGTAATGCTCATTCCTTCGACGATAAACGCGAATCCAACCATCACCCCTGGCGAGACAAAACCGTGACTCATCAGTGAAGAGCACTTTTTGCCAGTCCTGTCTGGTCCAGCGGCAGTGGGTTTGTGCCCATTGGCGACGTTGTTGCCGGTGATGTCTGGTGAGGACCTGCCTTACAACAGGCCTACATGCCCTCAGTCCAGCCTCTCTCAGCCTATTGCGGACAGTCTGAGCACTGATGGTGTAACTCGGGCAGTTGTTGTTGCCATCCTGCACCTGTCGCGCAGGTGTGATGTTCGGATGTACTGATCCTGTGCAGGTGTTGTTACACGTGGTCTGCCACTGTGAGGACGATCAGCTGTCCATCCTGTCTCCCTGTAGCACTGTCTTAGGCCACATCTGCAGTCCTTATGCCACCTTGCAGCATGCCTAAGGCAAGTTCACGCAGATGAGCAGGGACCCTGGGCATCTTTCTTTTGGTGTTTTTCAGAGTCAGTAGAAAGGCCTTTTTAGTGTCCTAAGTTTTCATGACTGTGACCTTAATTGCTACAATCTGTAAGCTGCTAGTGTCTTAATGACCGTTCCACAGGTGCATGTTCATTAATTGTTTATGGTTCATCGAACAAGCATGGGAAACAGTGTTTAAATCCTTTACAATGAAGATCTGTGAAGTTATTTGGATTTTTACAAATTATCTTTGAAAGACAGGGTCCTGAAAAAGGGACGTTTCTTTTTTTGCTGAGTTTATGATAACAAATCACGTATTTCTTTTTTTACATAGTGCGCAACCAGTCCACAAGGTGGCACAGCGCCTCGCTTACATTCTTTGGGGGGGAACCCTGCCACATGTCTTTAAGGTATTTTCAAATGTCTTAAAGTTCACAGAAGTAACAAGTAATGGTAGACCTTCCAATTAGTTATAGTGATTTTACTGATATAAATCTGGTTTATGAATTATTAAGTGATTAAAATGTGTGATTCCATTGCCAAATTGGTGACGGAATTACTGTAATTGATTTGGCTGCAATGGGAAATCATAATAGTCACAAACCACAGGTGGGTCACCTGCTACTCTCCTCCCTTCTCCTGACATATAGTTATGATCAGCTCATAACTGTTTTCTGTGTCTTTCTGTTGTCTGGTGGTCAAACCAAGAGTGTAGAAACAGTCTGAGAATTGATAGCTCTTCCCTCTCTATATCCCTCTCTCTCTCTCTCTCTCTCTCACTCTCCAATTAATGTCACCTCTCGCAGCTCTTAACGACACCAACCCAAGAGCCCCCTCTCTTTCCATTTACCCATACCAACCTACTCACCCACTGAGCACCGACTGACACCAGACATTGAAAAGTAGTTGAAATTTGGTCAGTCCACTATGGCCTTGATGTTGACGTCCACAGATGGGCTGGACAGGACCAAATCTGAACCCATCATACAGGTATGTTTCACAAATTTGGATAGCACAATACAGTACAGTACTAAGTAGAGCACAGTAGAGTACAATACAATACAGAGTGAGTAGAGCACAGTAGAGTACAGTCTAATATAATAAGGTAGTACAATACATCACATGACAGTAGAGAAACCGTACTGTACTGAACTATAGTCTATTTTACTGTCCTGTACTCTACTGCACTGAACTCTACTCTACCCTACTCTGCTGTATTGCACTGCACTCAGCTGCAGGGTTTCGCAAACTTGGTTCTAGGAACCCCCCCCCCCCCGCAAGACACCAGTTGCTCATCCCTTGCTTATATAGTGCAATACTTTTCAAAAGATAATGTTCTCTGCGGGTCATTTGACAAGAAGCTGAACATAACACACACAAACAATGATTACTAATAAATATTCTGTAGATAGAGTATCTGTTAATTTCTCTTAGAATTTAACATTTTGCTGAGGTTATAGTCAGGTTTTTGTCAGGACATGTTCTTTAACGGTCAAAAGTAGTGAACTAAATAGGGAACAGAGTGCCATTTGGGATGCAACCTCTTGTTTTTGTTTCTGGCAGGAACACAAGCCTGTTTCCTATCGTGAGGAGCGCTGTCGTTTGGGGAGTAAAGAGGTCAGCTCAGGCACTGTAGCTCTGTGCCATAACTAAGGTGTGTGTGTGAGTTGTCAGTGTGTGTGTGTGTGTGTGTGTGTGTGTGTGTGTGTGTGTGTGTGTGTGTGTGTGTGTGTGTGTGTGTGTGTGTGTGTGTGTGTGTGTGTGTGTGTGTGTGTGTGTGTGTGTGTGTGTGTGTGTGTGTGTGTGTGTGTGAGAGAGAGAGATGGCTGTGTGCCAGGCTTGGTCCTCAGATAGCTTATCCCACTGGCACACAGGATCCCAGCTGCTTGGCAAACAGGACCCCAGCTGCTTGCTATGTATAGTCACAATATAGCTAGGATCCATAATCTTTTTGCACCTTTAACTGACCAAGAGAGTGTCCGGGGGGGGTCATTTGTGACTCGTTTCAGGAAACTAGGCGAATGCCGCACGTCACAACTTCACAGGAGAGGCATTAGAACATAAAAATGAATGATCTAAATGTGTGTGTATGCCATCTGTTAATACAAATAAAATGAAACAATTACGAGCCTAGTTGGTTTAGCCACGGAAAAAGGCAGGAACCTCTCCCGCTAGCCATGATTGGCTGAGATAAAAGATGGGCTGGACATGCCGAGAGATGAGTTCGGATCAGTCTGTTATGTAGCATGCTGCTGTCTATAACATGAGCTGCTCAATATGTGTAGATAATCATTTCTACCGTGGCTTTTTTGAAAGAATAAGTAAAGTGTTGCTCCTGCTCTTCACTTTCTGGATGACGATCGTGCCATGCTGACTCTCTCTGAATCAGAAAATTAATCAAATAATGAGGAAATCCCTGAGTTAGGTAAAAACATGTTAACTGAACAAGACATTGTAGAGTCTTCTGATGACAGTGATGGGGAAGAAACGGCGATCAACAGTGTTGTTGTCATGGAAGAAGTTGAATGCCTTTTGAAATCATGGAATGCCCGTTGGAAGCAGAGTATGATAGCTCAGGAGATCCTGCCGTTTTGATTGCAAATATCCAGAGGGTGTTGAAAAGAGAACACACAGAAGGCTGCTGTATAAAACACCTGTCTCTGGATTACATCTTCAAACTAAGAGCAACCATGGCATCCGTGACAAAGAGGGAGAAGCATTCATCCACGTATACAGAAAGAGTCTAGCTAGCTACATTTTCAGATATTATACGTTTCTAATTTTGTCAGAAAGTCATTTTCATTGCAAGTTAAAGCGTACTGTTAGCTAGCTAGCTAATGTTAGCTGGCTGGCTCTCTAGCGATTATTACTATCTCAGAAGGCCATTCGCATTGCTAGTTATAGCCAAATGTTAGCTAACACTGAACCTAGTTGGTTAGCTTTAGCTACCTGCAGATTCATGCATGGTGGTTAGCTATGACAATCAGTATGGGTTGGGATTATTAGCTCGTTCAAAACACCTGGGACCTCGGAAATCTCCGACTTCCATCTTCAGTGCTTTGAAGACAACTGGGAACTCGGAAAAACGAGCTCGGACTGAATTATAAACAAAAAAATGGTCATCCAACTCGGAATTCTAACTCGTGAACTCGGGCCTCCTTCACTGACGCCATAATTTGACCTCATATTTTTACAAGTTTCCAGTTGCCTTGTAAGCACCATTAGGTTAATTGATTAGCTAGCTAGCTACATGTGAAAAACAAAAGACTCCACTTTACCAGATGACTACATGAACCATCAAGTTAGCCAGGTGTGTCCGGGGATGATTACAATCATCTATTGTATTTCATGAACACGTGTACATGTCTAGACAATAGTGACCAATTCACTTACTTAGCTAGATGTGGCTGGTGGGTGGTTATAGCATTTCTTTCGCATGATCCGTCAATTTAGAGTGTGTCTGGGAAAGAATCATCTGAATTATTTACACAATATTTATCTGGACACTTTCTATTTTTAACTTCTCTAGGGTAGGGGGCAGCATTTGGAATTTTTGATGAATAGCGTGCCCAAATTAAACTGCCTTCTACTCTGGCCCAGAAGATAGGATATGCATATAATTAGTAGATTTGGATAGAAAACACTCTGAAGTTTCCAAACCTGTTAAAATAATGTCTATGAGTATAAACAGAACTGATTTGGCAGGTGAAAACCTGAGAAAAATTCATTCAGGAAGTTGGTAAGTGGTAAGTGATTAATTTTCTCTATTTCTGACTTGTGTAACTCTTCTACTTGGCTGGTTATTGTTTGTATTGATTTGTCTGCTGGGCTATGTTCTCAAATAATTGTAAGATATGCTTTCACCGTAAAGCATTTTTTAAATCTGACACCATGGTTGGAGTCACAAGAAGTTAATCTTTAAACCTATGTAAAATAGTTGTATCTTTTCTGAAATGTTATAATGAGTATTTCTGTATTTGAATTTGGCGCTCTGCAATCTCACTGGATGTTGGCCAGGTGGGACTCTTGAAATCTTGAAATCTTGTAATCATCTGCATCATTTCCAATCCCCATATATTTTTCTGTAATGCCAAGAGTGTGCTGTCAACAAAGGGTGGCTACTTTGAAGAATCTCAAATCTCAAATATATTTTGATTTGATTAATTATTTTTTGCTTACTACATGATTCCATATGTGCTATTTCATAGTTTTGATGTCTTCAATATTATTCTACAATGTAGGAAACAGTAAAAATAAAGAAAAACCCATGAATGAATTGGTGTGTCCAAACTTTTGACTGGTACTGTATGTTTGTAAATGTACCATAAAAAAAGAAACATAATGATCGAGTGTCCATACAGCTATAAAAAGAGCACACAGGAACTCCTGTGTGGCGCAGCGGTCTAACGAGGCGTTACTACAGACCCGGGTTCAATCCCAGTCTGTGTCACAACTGGCCATGACAGCGCCGAATTGGCCCAGCGTCGTCATGTTTAAAGGAGGGTTTGGCCCGGCGGGGCTTTACTTGGGTCATTGTGCTCTAGTGACTCCCAGTGCTGGATACCTTGCAGGCTGACCTTAGTTGAAAGGTGTTTCCTCCGACACATTGGTGCAGATGACTTCCGAGTTAAGCAGGTGGGTGTTAAGAAGCGCAGTTTAGCGGGTCATGTTTCAGAGGATGCTTGACTCGACCTTCACCTCTACCGAGCCCGTTGGGGAGTTGCAATGATACAATAGGATATCACAAAATTGGGGTGAAATAAATACAAATAAAGAGCCCACACTGCCACCCACAGAACAGAAGCAGATTAACTGCCAAAAAACTCAAATGTATACAGTTACTTTATATAAAAATGTACGAATAATATGCGTAATAATGTCGGCAGTTCATACAAAGGATTGTTATCTATAACCCGGATTGGCATTAAGAGAAAAAATATATATTTTTGGCAAGCAATCATTATTTTGGCAAACAATTATTGTCTCTAACACCTAATAGACCAGGAAGTTACCAAACCACAGAACAAGATGAAAATGTGGTTTCGGTGATGACTTTATGGGATAGCTAGCAACATGTAAACAATTAAACATTCCTGTAAGTAAGTACTATTTTAATAATAATGTTAAATAATATACATTGGCTGTTAAGCCAATTATATTTTATGACGGTTGCCTCACACTTTAGTTCATTGTAATGGTATTTATGTTTTTTTTAATTACATTTATTATGGGGAGATGGCTAGCTAAATTATCTTCAACCTAGCCTAGCTTTTAACTAGCTAGCTAGCTGTTCTGTAAACTTGCTAGAAAGTTAGAGAAACAAGTTGAGGAAAAAATAACTAAATGAAACATGTATAATTATCAACTGAAACTATATGTTTCTCCTGTCTTGAATGAAAAGGTCATATTTTGCAAACTCACAAAATAAATGCAATCTCTGACGAGAGGCTCTCCTCCATCTTGTCTTGCATTGGGAAACCCTATGCTCTCTGTCCAATAGTGGTAACGGGGTATGTGAACCCCAGGAAGAGTAGCTGCTGCTGTTGCAACAGCTAATGGGGATCCTAATAAAATACCAAATAAAATACCAAATGGCGTAATGAAATACATCACAATCTGAACGGGACATACGTTTTGCTTCTATTGTTCCTGAGCGTGCTAATGTCCTCCACAGCATGCACTAGGAAAAGATCATGTCAGCCTCCCTGATATTACAGCCATATTTCTTCATTGGTCGGGCAGGGTGGGAGCAGAAGACAAGAGAGGTGCTAGAGCTGCATGGGAACGGAGACTAACAGTCAGAGGTTTGCGTCCCAAATGGCACCCTATTCCACATGTAGTGCACTACTTTTGTTCAAAAGTAGTCAAAGGTAGTGCACAACATAGGGAATAGCATGTCATTTGGTATGCAAGCCTAACAACAGAACAGAGCCGCCTGAGCGCCTGCCAAGACAGGAAATTGATCACAGGCAGAAAAACGAGAGTTTCAGATAACAACAAGGTTACTTCCTGGTCTTACAGCTTTTTTTTTTTTTTTTCAATTATAAAACGGGTCTCTATGCACATTACTGAGCGACACTCCATAAGCCCATGCAGCTGAGTCATCACACAGCCATGTTTTAAAGTTCACTCGGGCCATATGGTCACTCTGTGAGTGATTCACCGAAATGACGTTGCCACGAGCAGCAGGGCAGATATTGAGATGAGAGAGAGATGCATGACTTTGCTCTCACACAGTCACACGCAGGAAATTGACCCACCATGCTGTTTACTTTCTGCATCTACTTCATATTGCTGAGTCCACCTTTAAAACGACTCAATTCTCATTACTCTCTCGCCTTGGGACAACAATGATTGAAGAAATACAGCATCAACAGAAAAGTACTGAGTTGGTTATTACCTTGATTTGTAACTGGGGAGGAAATACAGTATTTACAACCCTGTAACGCCACAAGTTTTTTTCTGATTCGTTTATTCTGATCCGATGGGCAAAAAGATGACGTATTCTTACACATAACTAAGTATAATGTGTTTTGAACAGTACACTGGCAAGAGCACAATAGTACTTTTCATAAGAACAAAACTGGAGAGAATAGAAGCCCCAAATATTATATTAGTGAGTAAACAAACTGGAAAAGCACAATAGCGATATCTTATAGCGATAACAGTGATAGTATAGTCTCTCAGAGACAGAGAACACTGTCAGGACAGGATGTATACTGTACAGGTTTCCTAACATAAAAATAGACCTCACAAAATGAATAGGTAACAGTTCTGCATGCTAACCAGGAGCTCCAACTGAGCAAAACAGGCGCATGGAGACAGGTTGAACTTAATCCCAGGGCAGATAGAGCTCTGTTTAAAAGTAGTCCACTATATCATGAATAGGGTGTCATTTGGGGCACATTTCCTGCTAGCCCAGTGCACTAGAGATTTGAGCCTCCTCTGCAGCACCGACTCAGATAAAACCTCCCAATGAGCAGAGAGAGCAGAGCAGAGCAGAGAGCAGTGTAATGTGATTTTGTGATGAGCTGGTCACTTCCTGGTGCAGCAGGGGTAAGCAGATCCGGATTCACCCCAGTCCAGGCAGTTCAGCAGGGCTGTGTACCAAATGGCATCCTATTCTCTATATAGAGCACACCTTTTGATCAGGGCCCATAGGGAGACCCATACGGCTCTGGTCAAAAGTAGGGAATAGAGTGCCATTTGGGACACATCCCCAGTTCATCAGTGGTGCCTCTGCACTCTACCTTATCCTGACATCTCAAGGTTCCCAAGGGCACAATCTAGTAATGCCAGCAGGAGCCCAAATGGCGCCCTTTTCTGTAGTGTGCACTACTTTTGAACAGAGCTCTATGGGCCATGCTCAAAAGTAGTGCACTATAATGGGAATAGGGTGCCATTTGGAATGTCAGGAAGAGAGGTGGTACTGGACACGCCGGAGGTATTATCAGGACAAGGCGCCAGCCACGCCGGCCATGCCAGCCTCACAAGCATGTACCAAGGGCAAGCCAGAGGAGGCACAATAACGAGATTGATAACCAGAGGGCATTGGGGGGACTCTGGCTGACACACTTTAGTTACTGTCCCCTACCTGAGACACCTCCCAACGCGCACGCACAGAGGTTGAGCTGAAGCTCCATGGGTAATGAATAAATTGACCTTGTCTCTGAGTTGACACTTTTGACATTCCACTCAGGGACTGTAAATTTGCTGCCAAACAGACCATTTCTCATTTCGTTCAGAGCGGCATTGTTTGTTTTTTCTTTACACTTCGTTTTCAACTAATGGTGCACCAAAAGCGCTCAATATGAAGATGGGTTGCGTCCCAAATGGCACCCAACTCCTTATATACTACACTACTCCTTATATACTACACTACTCCTTATATACTACATTACTTTTGACAAGGGCCTTAATAAGTAGTGCACTATAATGGGTTATGTCCCAAATGGCACTCCAATCGCTATAGCACACTACGTTTTGACCAGCGGTGTAAAGTCATAAGTAAAAATACTTGAAAGTGCTACTTAAGTCATTTTTTGGGGGTTATCTGTACTTTACTTAACTATTTCTATTTTATATATATATATTATTTTTTTACTTCACTACATCCCGAAAAAAATCATGTACTTTTTACTCCATCCATTTTCCATGACACCCAAAAGTACTTTGCTTAGCAGGATAGGAAAGTGGTCTAATTCACACATTTATCAAGAGAACATTCCTGGTCATCCCATACTGCCTCTGATCTGGCGGACTCACTAAAAACAGGCTTCGTTTGTAAATGATGTCTGAGTGTTGGAGTGTGCCCCTGGCTATCCGCAAATGTAAAAAAATAATAATAATAATTGGTGCCCGTCTGATTTGCTTAATAAAAGGATTATTATATATTTATTTACTTTTGATACTTGAAGTATATTTACTCAAGTAGGATTTTACTGGGTGACTTTCACTTTTACTGCAGTCATTTTCTATTAAGGTATTTTTACTTTAACTCAAGTATGACACTTGCGGTACTTTTTCCACCACTGCGTTTGACCAGGGCCGGTAGAGATAAGAGTATCACGGTGCTAGCTTGGTTGCGTCGACTCTCACGCTCTCTCAGGTTCGTGAGTCACGCAGCCCAACTTAGTGTGAAGGGAAATCTGAGAGCGCTTAACACCCCTTGCTTGACCAAATCTCCCTCGATAGTCGGCTGGCTTAGACGGAGAGGAGGACACGCACACATGCACACGCACACACACTTCTTTCGCGTGTGAGTTTACAGCCTCTGTTCCACAAGGGAAAATCAACTCTACACAGAACTATAGACATTCCTCCCAGAATCTACACAGTGTCACACCAAAAATTCAACCACAGGCACTTTGTTTCTTACGAAGGATGCTCTCTGACTGAAACATAATTCAAAGTCATACCGAAGAGTACTTGGTGAAATGTCATTTCTTAAAAGGTAAAATGAACCATTCTCTGAGCATATGAGCGCTCCCTCGTGATTTAGCATTCCGGACAGGGAAATCAATACTTCCTTTAAGCTGTTCCCTTTGAAAGACTCAAATGTGTGTGTGTGTGTGTGTGTGTGTGTGTGTGTTCACTGTGGTGTGTGTGTGTGTATGTGTGGTTCCAGAGAGAAACCCATTCCTCTTGGCCAAGCCAACAGCAGTGTTAGAGGTTATGTCTAACCCTGCTTAAACCATTAACACTGCTGTCCCTGATCTGTCAGCCAGTACACATGCGCACACACACACACACACACACACACACACACACACACACACACACACACACACACACACACACACACACACACACACACACACGCACACGCAGACGCAAAGACACACACACGCAGACGCAAACACACACACACACGCAAACACACACACACACGCAAACACACACACACGCAGCAGTGGACCTCCAACAGGATGTTTATACCTCAGGAACAAAATTCACACGCAAGACGCTCACACATGCTCACAGACACACCCAATCAGTCACACAATCAGTCACGCAATCAGTCACACGCCCACACTGACTGGGGAGTGATGTGGCTCTCTCACTCTCTCTCTCTCTCTCTCCATAACTTGCACTCTAATCATGGGCTGATTGGAGATTGAAGGGGCAGACCACTCAGGCTCGGCCACGCATAGTGAATTCTGCCCCAAATTGCACCCTATGCCCCTTTGGTGCACTACTTTTGACCAGAGCCCTATGCTGCTCGGTCAAAAACAGTACACTACATATGGAACAGGCTACCATGTGAGACGCATCCCGACGGTTCGAGGAGAGGACTGCATTAATTACATGACGTTTAGCACCAGTCAGTCAGGCTAGGCTGGCCCGCTCCTAACTGGACACAAGGACTAACAGATGAACGAGAGGCTCATGTATGCTCCTTACATGCTCACGGCACTGTGAGGAACATTCATTTACATGGCGCGTAGGTTCCAATGGCTCTAATGAATACTCTGAGGATGGAAGACACTTAACCAGCACTAATTGTCTAGCCGTATGGAAGTATTAATGGAAAGCTGAGCAGTGCCGAGGCTGCTCTGTGTGCAGCTCATATCAACAAGCCAAAACCAAGTAAACGGTTAGACCGTGTCTCAAATGGCACCCTATTTCCTTATCTCTGGTCAAAAGTAGTGCACTACATTCAGTGCCTTCGGGAAAAGAATTCAGACCTTTTGACTTTTTCCACATTTTGTTAGGTTATAGTCTTATTCTACAATTGATTAAATCGTTTTTTTCCCATATCAATCTGCACACAATACCCCATAATGACAAAGCAAAATATCACATTTACCTACACTACCATTCAAAAGTTTGGGGTCACTTAGAAATGTCCTTGTTTGTGAAAGAAAATCACATTTTTGGTCCATTAAAATAACATCAAATTGATCAGAAATACAGTGTAGACATTGTTAATGTTGTAAATGACTATTGTAGCTGGAAACTGATGATTTCTTATGGAATATCTACATAGGCGTACAGAGGCCCATTATCAGCAACCATCACTCCTGTGTTCCAATGGCACGTTGTGTTAGCTAATCCAAGTTTATCATTTTAGAAGGCTAATTGATCATTAGAAAACCCTTTTGCAATTATGTTAGCACAGCTGAAAACTGTTGTTCTGATTAAAGAAGCAATAAAATGGTCCTTCTTTAGAGTAGTTGAATATCTGGAGCATCAGCACTTGTAGGTTCGATTACAGGCTCAAAATGGCCAGTAAGAAAGACCTTTCTTCTGAAACTAATCAGTCGATTCTTGTTCTGAGAAATGAAGGCTATTCCATGGGAGAAATTGCCAGGAAACTGAACATCTTGTACAATGATGTGTACTACTCCCTTCACAGAACAGCGCAAACCGTCTCTAATCAGAATATAAATAGGAGTGGGAAGCCCTGGTCCACAACTGAGCAAGAGGACAAGTACATTAGTGTCTAGTTTGAGAAACAGTCGCCTCACAAGTCCTCAACTGCCAGCTTCATTAAATAGTACCCACAAAACACCAGTCTCAACGTCAACATTGAAGAGGCGATTCCAGGATGCTGGCCTTCTTGACAGAGTATATCTCAGATGGCCAATAAAAAGAAAAGATTATGATGGGCAAAAGAACACAGACACTGGACAGAGGAACTCTTCCTAGAAGGCCAGCATCCCGGAGTCACCTCTTCACTGTTGATGTTGAGACTGTTATTTTGCGGGTACTATTTAATAAAGCTGCCAGTTGAGGACTTGTGAGGCGTCTGTTTCTCAAACTAGACACAAATGTACTTGTCCTCTTGCTCAGTTGTGCACCTGGGCCTCCCACTCCTGTTTCTATTCTGGTTAGCCAGTTTGCTCTGTTCTGCCACCACCATGCTGACTTTGACTGAGGAGTGGCTTCCGTCTGGCAAATCTAGCATAAAGGCCTGATTGGTGGAGTGCTGTGGAGATGATTGTCATTCTGGAAGGTTTTCCCATCATTTCGCTTTGTCATTATGGGGTATTGTGTGTAGATTGCTGATTTTTTATTTTTATTAAATCCATTTTAGAATAAGGCTGTAACGTAATGAAATGTGGAAAAAGTGAAGAGGTTTGAATACTTTCCAAAGGCACTGTATAGGGATAGGATGCCATTTGGGATTCAGCCTTAGCTGATGAGTCACTCCATGAAATCAATAGGAAGCATGGGAAATGAACGAGACAGAGCTCCCCAACCACACACGTCCAGAGAGCAGATTCAGGAAATATCCTTTGATTAGAGGTAACTCGCCCTGCTGAAGGCTAACTCAAGTTTTCTGGCCCGAGCCCTTGGCCCTCTAGGCCCATCACTCTCCATTCCCACTGACTGACCATCACTTTAAATTATTCCTACTGGCACAATATACGCGGTCTATTTCCCAAAATGGCACCCTATTCCCTACATAGTGCCCTACTTTTGACCAGAGCCCTATGGACCCTAGACAAAAGTAGACCACTATAGCGGGAATAGGATGCCATTTGGGACGTGGAAGCAGGGATCATTTAGAGTGACGCTCAGAGTAGACAATGGTGGAACTGTTCCACAGATAGGCTGCTGTTCCTTGCGTCTTTATCATGCGGAACAATGGCAAGTACAGGTAACTGCCAAAATAAAGAAAACACCTTAACAGGGCAGCTTCAAAGCACCTTGGCATGGATTCTACAAGTGTCTGGAAATCTATTGGAGGGATGTGACACCACACCATTGGGTTGAGATCAGGTGACTGAGACGGCCGTTGCACATGCTTTCCACCGTTTTCACTGCTCATCAAACCATTCAGTGACAACTCGTGCCCTGTGGATTGGGGGCATTGTTATCCTATGGGGGCATAGGCATGGTAGCCAAGAATAACGGCCTGCCCCGCATTTGTATACATGACCCTAAGCATGATGGGATGTTAATTGCTTAATTAAATCAGGAAACACACCTGTGTGGACGCACCTGCTTTCAATATACTATGCATCCCTTATTTACTCAAGTGTTTCCAATATTTTGGCAGTTACCTGTAGGTCAGAGGAGAGTGTTTGCTATGCCAAGGAACAATGGCATGTTTGGGGTTAGGACACAGTACCACCACACAGTGACGGTTCAGCGCCACACAGTGACGGTTCAGACAGACAGACAGACAGACAGACAGACAGACAGACAGACAGACAGAACCACTCATCCTTTCCCTCCTTTGTCCTAGACATTTCAGACACAACACACAACTGTGCAACAGCGTGATGTTTCTGGATGCAAATACACTACAATTAGAAGCAGGATCATCTCCAGAGTCAATGGTTGCATCCCAAGTGGCACCCTATTCCCTATACCGTGCATTACCTTTGACCAAACCCATAGGCCTTGGTCAAAAGTAGAGCACTACATAGGGAATAGGGTGCCATTTGGGACACATGCGAAGGCGCTAATGTTCCTAATGTAATGTGATGCCTTCATTACAGGAGCAGTAATTACCCATTGTTCAAATCCATTTATAATCCTCCACTCTCAGCATTTAATTCCAGAAAATTGAAGGTGATTACAGACGTGATCTTTTCTGACATCTCTGCAGCGTCTATAACGCTCTACTTTCGCACATTTGCAAAGTCACTCGGGAGAGAATGGCACTTCACGATTGGTGTTACGTTGTTGCGGTTGTAGTATTCTGCAGGGTAGCAAATTAGAGCAACCCTAGACTTTGACAGACGGCAGAATCAACATTGTTTGGCGTTTGCATCATAATAGCTATTTGGAAAAGAAAAGAGGCCTGTTTTGAATTGAAGAGTATACAGCCAATCACTGACAGGGGATTGCCAAGGAAATCTTTCATTTGCATACGACAGCATCTTTCTGGCCTTAATGGCCAACATGGATAAGGATACATCGATACGGTGGAGAACGCGGCATCACATTTTACACACAACAAAGGACTAATAGAAAGCAGAACACTATTAAACCCTCTGCCTTACATCAATAAAGGTTCCAGGCCAGAGCAATCCGTCATGAGATTATAGGTGATCTCCAACAGCCACCGCAGTTCTGCTGAGGGTAATATCTGCCATCAATGTCTTCTTCCTGACCCCATGAACTCACTACGATTTATCACACTAAGAATGTGTAAGAGCAGCAAACCTCCAAAAAGCGTTCTCTGATACTCACCGTCACCTGGTCTGTGATGTGCTTGTGAATTGGTGCATATGCATGCTACCATATACCAATGTCTGGCACTATATAGGGAATAGGGTGCCATTTAGGATGCAGGCAACATAATGAGATAATACCAATACAAATACACTGTCTCACTAGCTAAATGAAAAAGTGTTAAATAATAGTAATAATAATTTGTACTGGAGCAGTCGATTGTGCAGCATTGTTAATCACACTAAACTCAATCATACTATGTAACTACGGCCTATTTATTTGCCTTACCTCTCTAACCTTACTTCATTTGCACACGCTGTATATAGACTTTTCTATTGTGTTATTGACTGGACGCTTGTTTAGTCCATGTGTAACTCTGTTGTTGTTGTTTGTGTCACACTTCTTTGCTTTATCTTGGCCAGGTTGCAGTTGTAAATGAGAACTTGTTCTCAACTGGCCTACCTGGTTAAATAAAGGTCAAATACTTCTAAAACATTTTTTTACCATTATATCTGTATCCAATATGTGGTAAGGACTCAATTAAAATTGACTTCATGCACAGGAGTTCACCATGCACAGGAGTTCACCATGCACAGGAGTTCACCATGCACAGGAGTTTACCATGCACTGGAGATCACCATGCACTGGAGTTCACCATGCACTGGAGATCACCACACACAGGAGTTCACCACGCACAGGAGTTCACCACGCACAGGAGTTCACCATGCACAGGAGTTCACCATGCACAGGAGTTTACCATGCACTGGAGATCACCATGCACTGGAGTTCACCATGCACTGGAGTTCACCATGCACAGGAGTTCACCACACACAGGAGTTCACCCCACACAGGAGTTCACCACGCACTGGAGTTCACCATGCACTGGAGATCACCACACACAGGAGTTCACCACACACAGGCGTTCACCACGCACTGGAGTTCACCATGCACAGGAGTTCACCACGCACTGGAGTTCACCACACACAGGAGTTCACCACACACAGGAGTTCACCACGCACAGGAGTTCACCATGCACAGGAGTTCACCATGCACAGGAGTTTACCATGCACTGGAGATCACCATGCACTGGAGTTCACCATGCACTGGAGTTCACCATGCACAGGAGTTCACCACACACAGGAGTTCACCCCACACAGGAGTTCACCACGCACTGGAGTTCACCATGCACTGGAGATCACCACACACAGGAGTTCACCACACACAGGAGTTCACCACACACAGGCGTTCACCACGCACTGGAGTTCACCATGCACAGGAGTTCACCACGCACTGGAGTTCACCACGCACTGGAGTTCACCACGCACAGGAGTTCACCATGCACTGGAGATCACCACGCACTGGAGATCACCACGCACAGGAGTTCACCACGCACAGGAGTTCACCACGCACAGGAGTTCACCACGCACAGGAGTTCACCACGCACTGGAGTTCACCACGCACTGGAGATCACCATGCACAGGAGTTCACCACGCACAGGAGTTCACCACACACAGGAGTTCACCACGCACAGGAGTTCACCATGCACTGGAGATCACCACGCACTGGAGATCACCACGCACAGGAGTTCACCACGCACAGGAGTTCACCACGCACAGGAGTTCACCACACATAGGAGTTCACCACGCACTGGAGTTCACCACGCACTGGAGATCACCATGCACAGGAGTTCACCACGCACAGGAGTTCACCACACACAGGCGTTCACCACGAACTGGAGTTCACCACGCACAGGAGTTCAACACGCACGGGAGTTCACCATGCACAGGAGTTCACCACACACAGGCGTTCACCACGCACAGGAGTTCACCACGCACAGGAGTTCACCACGCACAGGAGTTCACCACGCACTGGAGATCACCACGCACAGGAGTTCACCACGCACAGGAGTTCACCACACACAGGCGTTCACCACGAACTGGAGTTCACCACGCACAGGAGTTCAACACGCACAGGAGTTCACCATGCACAGGAGTTCAACATGAACGGGAGTTCACCATTAGTAAACTAGCAGCCAATGGTCTTACATGGTCATTACTTCACTATCCACTATTCTCCACAGCATGATGAAACCTGTGAACTCCATGAATGAGTTTATTGAATATTTTAGTGATTGTAGCTATGCATCACGAATGGAACCCTATTCTCTATATAGTACACTACTACACTACACCAGAGCCCTATGAAAAGTAGTGCACTTCATAGGGTATATGGTTTATAAGCTGTAAATGTACGGTTGGAGTGTGGATGTATCGTAGGCCTAATGTGTGTATTATACTAGGTGTATCTCTCTGCTGGTGAGTAAGTGAACTAGATTGAGACTGTGTGCTGGATATGCACTTGACCTGTCTGCAACGACATGTGACCCATGAGATGGTTGGCTCAGACAGCTCCCGCTGTGTGAGTCACACCCCTTCAATGGATGTGTACCAGCGCTCTAACAATAGCCTAGGACCTAGACTCAACGGCTGGTAGTTCTCTCTCTGACACAAAGTTTGATAATGACTGATTGTCATACTTTTTTTTTTTTTAACATTACTTTACCAGGTAAGTTGATTAAGAACACATTCTCATTTACAGCAACAACCTGGGGAATAGTTACAGGATGAATGAGCCAATGTAAGCTGGGGATGATTAGGTGACCGTGATGGCCTGAGGGAGAGCTTGGGAATTTATCGAGGACACCAGGGTTAACACCCCTACTCTTACTATAAGCGCCATGGGATCTTTACTGACCTCAGAGAGTCAGGACACCAGTTTAACATCCCATCCGAAAGACAGCATCCCCAATCACTGCCCTGGGGTATTGGGATATATATTTTTTTAGACCAGACGAAAGAGTGCCTCCTACTGGCCCTCCAACATCACTTCCAGCAGCATCTGGTCTCCCATCCAGGGACTTACCATGACCAACCCTGCTAAGCATCAGAAGCAAGCCAGCAGTGGGATGCTGCTGGCCAATAAATAAATATCAAGGAAGTAAGGAAGTGCTTTTAAATAACAGCCTGTGTACAGCAGGAGAAAAAGCCTTTGTTGAGGAAATTTGGTAGTAATAAACCAAGCCATGTAAAATATGAATAAATATGAACGCGGGCAAGTTCACCAAAGACACACATGCGCGCACACAGCCTATGGTATCCAGCAGCGTCACGCTGGGTGAAAACACCTGAGGCCAATGTCGTGTCAGTCTGGGCTACAACTCATTTCTTACCCCTCTACTCCGATTTGTAACAACGGGAGAACGTAGGGCAGCGTCTTAAACAGAGCAGGTGAGCCGAGTTGAGCGGTTGGATATCCCGCTCATCGCTCATGGAGAGGTGCATGCGCACCGATCCGGTGCTCCACGTCCTTTCCAACGTCTCCGCTAAAAAAAACGCACCACGCTCACAGAATAAAAACGTACGCTCCAAATTCACTCCATTCACCATTTAACCATTTAACCAACGCACATCTATTTTTGAGACTACTTGGACCGACCAATTTGTTTTGGAAGTATTGAAACCAAACCATATGGATTTGAATGAGACGTATTTAAATAAACATGAAAAGGTGAATGCAAGAAGCATACGTCATTTCAAATAGGCTACACGTCATATTAAACAGCATACAGTGAATTCGGGAAAGTATTCCGACCACTTGACTTTTGACACATGTTGTTATGTTACAGCCTTATTCTAAAATGGATGAAGTTGTTTTAGTCCTCATCAATCTACACACAATACCCCATAATGACAAAGAAAAAACAGTTTTATTTTTATTTTTGGCAAATGTACTTAAAAAACTGAAATGTAATTTACATAAGTATTCAGACCCTTTACTCAGTACTTTGTTGAAGAACCTTTGGCAGCGATTACAGCCTCCGAGTCTTGGGTATGATGCTGCAAACTTGGCACACCTGTATTTGGGGAGTTTCGCACATTCTGCTCTGCAGATCCTCTCAAGCTCTGTCAGGTTAGATGGGGAGCATTGCTGCAGAGCTATTTTCAGGTCTCTCCAGAGATTTCAAATCAAATCAAATCAAATTTTATTTGTCACATACACATGGTTAGCAGATGTTAATGTGCGTGTAGCGAAATGCTTGTGCTTCTAGTTCCGACAATGCAGTAATAACCAACAAGTAATCTAACTAACAATTCCAAAACTACTGTCTTATAGATTTTAGATCGGGTTCAAGTCCGGCCTCTAGCTGGGCCACTCAAGGACATTCAGAGACTTGACCCGAAGCCACTCCTGCGTTGTCTTGGCTGTGTGCTTAGGGTCGTTGTCCTGTTGGAAGGTGAACCTTCGCCCCAGTCTGAGGTCCTGACGGCTCTGGAGCAGGTTTTCATCAAGGATCTCTGTACTTTTCTCCATTCATCTTTGCATCGATCCTGACTAGTCTCCCAGTCCCTGCCACTGAAAAACACCCCCACATCATGATGCTGCCACCATCATGCTTCACCATGTTTCCTCCTGACGTGACGCTTGGCATTCAGACCAAAGAGTTCTCAATCTTGGTTTCATCAGACCAGAGCTTTGCCTCATAAAAGTGACAATGGATCTGTATCCAGTACATACTACTCACACAGTTTAGTGTAGCACAACATATTCTGACATATCTTTGTTTGACAACACTGTCAGTTGTAATAGCTCCACTCAAAAAATGTCATCATAGAATCAGATACGTAGAATGTGCATTGTACCGACCCAAACAGGTTGTTCTGTAGCTGTCATAGAAGGCATGGCACCATCATACATCCCCCAGAAAGCCAGCAACGAGCAGAAACCTGGGCTGAGCTGTTGCTAAGACACATAGCAAGCCTTAGAGCTAAGTGATCACTGATTTGATTGTTGGAAGGACCCCACTGTAAGAAAGATAAAGAGAGGGGAGGGAGGGAAGGAGGGAGGGAGGAAGGGAGATCGGTAGAAAACCCAGACTCTGACAGATGACTGGTAAACAATAGACAGAGGGAGGGCTGTGGGGAGGAGAGGAGGAGACATGGCCAGGATCATTATGCCAGCCATTCAACAGAAGGACACGGCCTGTGTCCCAAATGGCACCCTATTCCCCTATGTAGTGCACTACTTTTGACCAGACCCCTATGGGCATCCCGATGGGCCCTGGTCAAAAGTAGTGCACGATAAAGGGAATAGGGTGCCATTTGGGATGCATCCATGATCAATGGGACAACAATAGGAAGGTGCGGAGCGGAGAGAGAGAGGACCCCAGAGTCCCTCCCTTCCCCTGGGACACAGCCAGCCCAGACCACCAGCACCAGCTCTCTGTCTGCATCTCCCTGATAAGACAACAGCTATTGACACTGCACACCCTGCTGATGGATTGAATTATTTCTCGCCGCGGCTGCCTAAATTAGTCTAATGTGTCTCTGGCTGGTTGGTGAGCGGACGGACACAACAAGGCCGATGAGGACATTGTTTAGCGCAGGGAGTGGAGACAGACAGGGCTATACTGCATATTGCAGTAATAAGACATGAGAGTGCACTCATGGGCCCTGTTCAAAAGTAGTGCACTAATCAGGGAATAAGGTGCAATTTGGGACGCAGGCCCAGGCCATGCTTTCTCTTTACAGTACTAAAAAAGTATATTAAGTCCTCATTACAGCTCTTTCATTATTGAGAGAACTAATTTTACCCACAGCAGTACGCACAGTAATCCCAATATCAAATGTTTCATGCAACAGAAAGGGTGCTTTGTCTTTGAGGAGTGCAGAGGTCATCTGTATTCCTAAATAACAATGTGCCCCGAGCTGTAGACTTTATCAACTAAAGCTTTTACAAAGGGCTTCTTTTCCACTGACCTTAACTAACAAAATAGCTGTGCAGCATAAGCAGACATACGTATATCTGGACATTGAAACTGTCCAGGACTGTCTAGTGCAAGCCCTTAGCTTGAGCCTGGCCAGTACAGACCTAGGCCCTATGTATCACGCGTCTCAGAGTAGGAGTGCTGTTTTAGGATCTGTTTTGCCTTTTAGATTACGATGAATAAGTTTGACATAGACAGGGGGACTTGATCCTAGATCAGCACTCCTACTATAGAGGGGACTAGGGATTTTTGAGCTATAGGCTAGACCTGCAGCCCTATGACGCACTAGCGGGCTATCCTTTACTGGGATCGGTGTGCTACTAGCAAGCTACCGGTTGGAAGTCTGGGTTAGTGATGGCACCGTGGACAGGCAGTAATCGGCAGTAATAGCATTTAGCTAATCAAACACCCAATGCCTGATGTTGCACTGGGGAAACATTGAGGCAGAGGGACTGGGTTCCGAGACATGTATTTCCTTAACCCCCAGCAGTCCGTGACTCTAAAGCTTTCAGCACCACTACCTCCCCAGTGAGTCTCCGCTTGAGGAGCAGGCCGCCTGCCACACACACTGCTGCGGACTACAGCTGTCTGTGTGTGGCTGCTCCGCTTTCAGTACCCGTGCTGGAACCTGGCCCTCTACTTCTCCCAGTCACTGCACGCACATACACACACACACACTGTACACTGAATATACCAAACATTACGAACAGCTTCCTAATATTGAATTGCAAACCCCCCCTTGCTCTCAGAACAGCCTCAATTTGTCAGGGCATGGACTCTTTCAAGGTGTCACAAGCATTACACAGGGATGCTGGCCCATGTTGACTCCGATGCTTCCCACAGCTGTGTCAAGTTGGATGGATGTCCTTTGGGTGGTGGACCATTCTTGATATACACAGGAAACTGTTAGAGCGTGAAAAACCCAGCAGTGTTGCAGTTCTTGACACAAACCAGAGTGCCTGGCACCTACTACCATACCCCTTTCAAAAGGCACTTAAATATTTTGCCTTGCCCATTCACCCTCTGAATGGCACACATACACAATCCATGTCTCAATTGTCTCAAGGCTTAAAAATCCATCTTTAACCTGTTTCCTCCCCTTTCCTCCTCACTGATTGAAGTGGATTTAACAAGTGACATCAATAAGGGACCATAGCTTTCACCTGGATGCACCTGGTCAGTCTATGTCATGGAAAGAGAAAGTGTTCTTAATGTTTTGTCTACTCCATGTACACACACACACACACACACACACACACACACACACACACACACACACACACACACACACACACACACGTTTGACTTGAGAGATATTTATTAGCGTTCAAGTAAGATGTAGGCTGATGACATGTTGTCTTTCCTTCCACACAGCTATACAATATTTTTCCAAGGTTAGCCATCCCAGCAAACATTTGGGATTATTGAAATGTTTTTTTCACTGCTAATATTGGTGCAAACTGAGTCCATCAAGCCTGCGCATTCCTCTAATAGTGTGTAATGGTTCACCTCCTTCACCTCATTCCCAACTCATTCTCCTTCACCTCATTCCCAGAATGATTGAGACAACCAAACGACACACACAACCCAGCAGGCACATTCCGTTTCCATTTGTGAGGAAATAAACGTGGCACCCACTGTGGTCCCGCTATCATTCCAGGCCACATGGCTGTCAAGCGGCACAAATGAACAGCTTGCCATTTTGACAGAGAACACACCCACGTCATTACCCCGCGCTAATCAATCACGGGCGAAAAGTCATGGATTAATGGAACGTCCCAGAAGAGATATCCGGTAGCTTCTCTTTAGGAGGTCTTCTTGCGTGCGGCATATGGGCCTGACTCTACAGAATACATCACAAGTTTATCCACCTACGTACATAAACCCCTTGCTAAAGAAACAAGACGTGCAGATTTTTTTTTTTAAATGGACCCCTGTTTAACAAACTGCCATCGTTCAGTTTCTCCTGTCTGTCAAGACCACTCATGGAGAGCAAACCCGTTCACTTCGCCTCCAATGTCAAGAAATGGCAGCAGTTCTACTGGGAATGCCAGGGGGAGATATGTGTAGGAGGTAAGAGAGCGAGAGTAAAGTTTCCCTGTTTCTAGCTCATTTCACAGTCAAGAGCCTGCTGCCTGAAGAAAACCTGCATTCAATTCATTACTCTACACACTACAGTGCTTTACAGGGGGAACATTTATGTTATCTTTGAATCGCTATCAGACTCGGTCGATTGGATTCTATGGGGCAGAAATGCATTATTTCTTCCCTAAAGGAAAGCAATATGATTAGGCCTAAGTGTAATTTAGTGCTCTCAATATCTCATCTGTGTTTGTAGTGTAATGAACAATGTTGTTGGTACTGCATCTGCTGCAACCCCAGAGGCAGAAAGTCTTCTCCACACACAGGAAACGCTAACTGATTCTCAATGTGATTCAGCCAGCCAGGATTCTGAAGTATTCCATGTCGAGGAACGAGAGGCCTCAATTGCGGTTGGAACGAGAGCCAAGTTGAACAAGCCCCGATAAAAACGCCACAACTGTCTGTCTATCGTCTCAGCTATTCAGAATGGTCACATTCGGCAGAGAGGAAGATCACGAAAATGATCGTTGGTTAGTGAAATATGAACCAAATTAAAGGAGATTACTTATTTGTTTTTGTTTTGTATGACGCTCATCAATCTCTCTGCTGAATTGCAGAAAGAAAAGACTGGAGGGGGGGGGAACCCGTTTTATTAGAACTGATACAAATACCGCCTGCAAACTTCTGAAAGTTCACCTGTGTTCAAGACAACATCTCTGAGCGGATGTAATCTCTGAGGTGAAATGCTTTATGGTGTTCCCTGACTCAGAACTTGAGTGAAAGCAAACATCAGCGACAGGATTTGATTTCAGCCTCGGTCGGCTCGCTCCCCCTACACCAACACTTGCTTTATGAGTCATAAAGTCCAACAGCAGACAGGAATCAGAGCACACTTCCTGTGGAGTGAGCTACTCAGCCCGGGTGTAAATCAGGAGGACGTCTCACACCCCTAGGTGCCCTGAGCCTTCCTGAAAGGAGGGAGTCTAGGAAGAAGGCTGTTGTGATGCAGGCAGGCGATTGGATTTCTGTCTCTCTGGAGACAGATTGACCTAACCCTCTAACCTCTGTTCTGTGTTTGGGAAGACTGGCAGGTGAAGATCACGCCCCCTCACCCTGGTAATACTGGGAACAGCACAATGGTACTGGCTCACTGCTCAAACTGAGACAACTCCTATAGATTATTGGACTGAAGAGAGCTCCTCAAAAGAGATTGATGTTGTGCTTCCACATTATAATGAAGTGTGATAGACAATCCTATCCCCCAGTTAAGTGATCCGACACAACTGCAAAAGGCATTTTGTCAGAGCCCAGTCATCAGCTCTGTTCAAAGTGTTGGAATTCCTCTGCAATCGAGAGGAGCAGAAGGCCACAGTGGGGAAATAAAGAACATAAGAGATAAATAGAGAGAGCGCAAGAGAGTCGATTGAATGATGTAAGATCTGAGCACAGAAAATAATACTGCAGAGTAAGGTTCATTCCTCAGAGAGGCTCCTCAGAGAGAACAAGCCAGAGAGATCTGAAAAAAACACTGCAATCATTTAAGCTCCAGCCCCAGCTATTAAAACAATGTCTGTTTAATTTCCTTCATCCAATTACGCATGGTTGTGCAGTGAGGGAAGAGTGAAGAGTCCATCAGATATGATGTTCAGTGAGGAATGCTGTGAGCGGCTGAATTTGGAAGAGAAACGATATCAGCTCCTTCTCCTCAATATAATATTATTGTGAATCCACAATGGGCCTAACACTGAACCCTGATGTGCCCTCCAGATCAAGCTGTGGAACACTAGAGAGCATCATAAGTGTCATAAACCATTACTCTGCTATGCGATCAATCAGAAGACTTGACAGTGTGTTTGCTGACCCGCCTTAGTTTCCTAATTTTGAATAACGCTTCCTGTTTTGCATAAAGTTCTTGGAAATGATAATGGGAGGATACAGTGTAGAAAGCACCATATGAGCAACACGGTTATCTTCAACGGCACATTACACAACCTCAGGGGGAGGGAGGGTATGAAATATGATTGACTACATCAACTCTGTGTTCAGCATTGATCTCAGGAGTGTGATACATTCCTTCTTTACGGTTTTCCCCCTCAGAGTTACACAGTCCTATTTCTGTAGCGTTCTCATCAAGTGATCGTCTTGAATTGCTCAGTCGTCACGTTTGGCTGTATATATGGCACGGGGAAATGACAGGTGAGACCTAAGGTTCAAATACTAGATCTCAGCAACAGCTGCCATGTAACACCCTGACCGAATCATATCCGGTAGAGGGACATTTGTCCGCATTCTGGGGAATTCATGCGGATGAATGTTTTTCTTCATAAATGTGGATGAATGTTTATCCTCATAAAACAACATATTTCACAGTGTGACAGATTGGGGGTCAGGGGAGCCTTTGTCTCCCTTACAGAGCCCTTTTCCACACAAATGTTTCCCTGCAGCTCTTACTACTCAAGGCAGGAAAAAGACAGCCTACAGGAATAAGTGTTTCTGAAGGACAGCATGCAAGGACACGGATATTTGATTCAATGTAAAAACCATTTGTGACTCGTTTCAGGAAATTAGGCGTATGTCGCACGTCACTACTTCACAGGAGAGCCTTTTGCATGTAAACTTTTTATTTTATCAAAATGCGTTTTTGGGGTAGAAATGCCTTCTGGAACATGTGAACTTTAATGTGCCTTAATTACAAACGTGTACGCCATCTGTAAATATGAATAAAATTGTTAAATTGCGAGCCACGTTGGTTTCGCCACAGAAAACATCGGGAACCTTCTCGCTAGCCATGATTGGAATGCCCGGTGGATTTAGTGTATGATAGCTCAGGAGATGGAGAAAATGCTGGACTGATTGTAATTATGTATTGTAATGAAGAGGGTGTCAAAACAAGAACACACACAAGGCTGTTGTTTAAAATACCTGTCTCCAGATTACATCTTCAAACTAAGGGCAACCATGGCATCCGTGACAGAGAGGGAAAGGTGTCTATCCAGCTAAGATAGTCTATCTAGCTACATTCTCAGAAATGACAAGTTTCCCATTTTGTCAGAAAGTTGTTTTCATTTGAGTTTACAGCATACTGTTAGCAAGCTAGCTAACGTTAGCTGGCTGGCTCTCCAGCTAACTTTATGTGTATGATCTATGTAGTAATATCATTCACATCTCAGAGCCATTTGCATTGCTAGTTATAGCCTAATGTTTGCTAGCTAACATTGTACCTGGCTGGTTAGTTACCTGCAGATTCATGCAGGGTATTAACATTATGAGTAATGATTATGGTTCATTGTTTAGCTGGCTAGCTAGCTACATGTCTAAACAAAAGACTCCACTATGCAATAGAATGTTCATGATGTCACTGTGACAACTGTTGATAGCCAGAGCGAATTTAATAGCTACGTCTATCTACTCTGATTTCAAAGCACTCTCGTCTGTGTCATGACTCTCTCTCCTTGGTGAGGATCAAAGGTACCAGATCAGCTTGGCACATGGCCGACAGATAGCCAGACACCACCCCCCTCCCCACCTCTCCACAAAAACAAGAGGGGAGGGGTTGGACAGGTTTTATGACTTAACAGCTGGTCATAAATAGTTTGCAGACACTTTCTCTTCCTTGCCCGACAGAATTGGAAGACTGAAACTCATTTGTCTACTGTAACAGCCAAAGAATGAACTTGGGAACAATATTCATAAGATAGGAATGTTGTTAATGAACGTGGGGATCTTAAAAATAATCCTGTCATAAGGTTTATTATTTTGTGATGTCATTAAGGATGATATGACAAAGTAACTGTAACTCTGAAAGTGTACACGTCCTACAGTGGTTGCTCAACTAAAAGTTTTGCAATTATGCTGCGGTACTTAGAGGTCATTTGTGATTTAGTACGGAACCATGCGTCACCACTTCATTGCGCCATACTGGCGCAAGGGGGAGTTAGAGCATTGATTATGCTTTTGGGTCCTACTGTGTCTCAAACGGACAATGAATGGGCGACATAAACCAAAATAGAAATTGATAATTGTGCACAACTTCAGTATTACTTACTAAAACCATTGTTACAGTAAGGTTTTTATTATTTTATTTTGTTAAGATTATTTTGCTGGGGGGGGCAGTTAGCTTAATGGTGAGAGAATATGGCCAGTAACCGAAAGGTTGCTAGATCAAATCCCTGAGCTGACAAGGTAGAAATCTGTCATTCTGCCCCTGAACAAGGCAATTAACCCGCTGTTCCTAGGCCGTCATTGTAAATAAGAATTTCTTCTTAACTGACTTGCCTAGCTAAATAAATTAATATTGATTAATATTATAGTGTTTCTATTCCAAGAAAAATGAAAAACCCTCTGGGTTTTCGTTAGGATGGAGCTTCAATATGCTCTTTAAATAAATAAGACCTACACCACTTTTAACAGCACATTACTCAACGCTAGTGAGACTCATGTCGCCTACGGTAGGAATAAAGTATATCGAAAAATATGACGTGACTGTCCGCCAATAATTACATGTAGAATGGAGGATTCTAAAAACCAAAAGCCGCATCATGGGTCTCCCAGTGGCGGCCGGCACGGATATCAAACCTGCATCTGTAGCAACACATTTTGCACTGCGCCACTTGCGAGGCCCCATCCTCAAAGTATCAAAATACAGAGAAGTGTTGGTAAAGGTATATGGTCCTGCTATTAGCCCATAATGGGCTATTATAATACTGTACATGGTGTCCAGGTCAGGATAACCAAAACATTTCTTTATTAAAGGCTATCAGAAAGAATGTTAATACTTACTTATTTTGATCCAAAGCCATGAATGAGTGAGCCACTATATGACTGTGCCATTAATTTGATAATGTACAATATACATAATAATAATACTTAACTTAGTACCTGATTTAGAAATACATTTGACAATAGAATTCTCCCCCTCCCCTCCATCTAGGCAAGTCTATTGTCCAGCTACCTGCTAGAACAGCGGGAACGTTTCCATAGTTAGCGCCATTATTAGTGCAGTGGGCACAAATAATGTCTGGAAACTTTGAAATTCTCCACACGAGTGAAGAAGATCACCTAGGAGACCAGGAACATTCACTGTCTGCAGCTGTGCATGCAAAAAGTGGTCCTAGAACTTTGACTAAGACACAAGGTGGGAAGGAAGAATCCCTCCCAGACAACCGTTGGTATGTCTAGAGTATCTATCCTAACGAACACTCCAAGAGACCAGAGAAGCTCTACTACTAAGAAAGACATTGTGACCTCTGGTGGACAACCAAAGCCTTACATGGAGCCACTACCCATAGACGGATCGATGAGCGGTGGTTAGGGTGCTAAGTATTCTGGTTGCTGTGAGCATAGTTTACACATTTTTGCACGATAAGTTGACTTTCTTTGTCTCTCCCTCCCCCTCTCTTTAGACTGACGAGGTAATAATGAATAATTTACTGTTATTGATGTAAGAGATATCTGTATATCTTTATAGTTTAAATCGGAAGATAGTAACACGTTAAACAACTTTTCCCGTGGTGCCCCAAATTCCTAATGAGTTAATTGTTACATGATTAATTTACTTGAGTAACAATTAAACATAGTTGATCAAATAAATCAAATCAGGATTTATTGGTCACATAGACATGGTTAGCAGATGTTAATGCGAGTGTAAAGAAATGCGTGTGCTTCTAGTTCTGACAATGCAGTAATATCTAATAAGTAATCTAACAATTTCACAACATCTACCTTATACACACAAGTGTATAGGAATGAATAAGAATATGTACATGTAAATATATGGATGAGCGATGACCGAATGGCAAAGGCGAGATGCAGTAGATGGTATAGAGTATAGTATATACATATGAGATGAGTAATGTAGAGTATGTAAACATTATATAAAGTGGCATTGTATAAAGTGACTAGTGATATATTTATTACAACCCATTTTTAATTATTAAAGTGGCTAGAGATTTGAGTCAGTATGTTGGCAGCAGTCACTCAATGTTAGTGATGGCTGTTTAACAGTCTGATGATGGCCTTGAGATAGAAGCTGTTTTTCAGTCTCTTTGTCCCAGCTTTGATCCACCTGTACTGACCTCGCCTTCTGGATGATAGCGGGGTGAACAGGCAGTGGCTCGGGTGGTTGTTATCCTTGATAATCTTTTTGGCCTTCCTGTGACATCGGGTGGTGTAGGTGTCCTGGAGGGCAGGTAGTTTGCCCCCGGTGATGCGTTGAGCAATGTCAGTCATCAGATGAATGATAGTCACGTTACAACATCTGTGTGTGCCAGAGCTACAGAATAACTGACAAATTTACGAACACTCAACACCCACTGAATATGGTCAGTGTCAGTAAATGTTGGCAAAAAAAATAAAAAATGTTACCAGCAGCAAAGTTACAGTCACCAACACTCTGGATAACATAAAAACAGCCTAACCACCTCTGCTAGGGCGAGTAAAATGGTCAGAGTGAGCTGTTCTCTCATTTGTGTCTGGAAGTAGTTAACAAGCTAGTTGGCCAGTTAGCTTGGGTGCTTGCCTGCTGTTGTTACGTCAGAACGCTTGGATCAACCCTACTCCTCAGCCAGAGCGTCCAGTGTACGCACCCAAGAGCAAAGCGCTCTGAATTTATGAACGGACAATCGGACAATGCTCTGAGTTTACAAACGCCCAGTGCGCGATATGACACTCCAGATTGAATTTACGACACACCCGAAGTATAAACCCACCTTTAGTCTTGAAATCTTGGGTTGTTTAGTACACGGCCTCACATGTGAATCCTTAAAGAGATGGGTGGGGCTAAGGCTTTTAAGAGGGTGTGAATGATGCCGAACAGGTGTAGACAAAGAAGAGGTCTCCAGTGAGTTTACCAAAACATTCAATGGCCATTTTCTCAAAAGTGAGGTTACAAGTTTATCAACTTCCAAAGCAGAATTACTTTCCCATTGATCCTCAACTGTAGTCTATGATACAACATTGTCTAGCTCAAAGTCTCTACTTTTATCCAATGTAAAAAAAAAAAAAAAAAAAGACCGAATCTAGCCGGTTGGTCACATTTGTGTTTTAGGTATCGTGTGAAAATGACGGATAACATTTCTAATGCAACATTTAATTCAATAAAGTAAAGTGTAAAGTGTGTTCTAGGTCTCAGCAAAAAGTTCACTCAGCTGCAAATATATTAAATAGTTTCCTTACTTTGCACTGTTTACTCAAACCGTAACTAAATACTCCCATTGAGCATAGACCCTATTCATAGGCCCTAAGCCAAATACCTCCAAAATACCTCAGTACATCTCGACTGGTTCCCCACATCACCCTAGCTACAGTAGATGCAGATTCAAACCTATTGTTTTTTGCTAGAAACTCCAACCCCCTCATCTGTGTTTGTTCATCTGTGGTGGATCCATTTTAAAACTCAATTTCAGCTAGTCTCAACACAGGTTTCAGTGAGCATTGGATTAAGGAACTGATTTAAATCTAAAGAGTGGAGAGACCTTGCCTGGCCGCTCCGCTGCACAGGCCTGCTGCTCTGGCATGTGTGTCTACTGCAACACCAGTCAGTCTGGCCTGGTCTGGTCTGGTCTGCAGGGATTAATGGAGGCTGGGCTGGCTGACTCTCTGATGACTTCTCCAATATCAGCCTGCCCGCAATGTGGACAATGCTGAGCTATAAACGGAAGCTGTAAACATAGGGTGCTTTCAATGCACGCGCCTGTAAAACATACTGCAAGTGGCTTGTGTCATTACGAGTTGATAGATGTTATGCAAAGTCTGTGTGTGGCACGGTTACATATCTTAACTGCAGCGATCAATCTGATTCGCTGTGCGGGAGTGAAACAGCATGGCGTAGTCTCAACAACAAAGCAGCCATATCGAGCGCATAGTTGACGTTCTAGATCTTAAAAGTAACATTGGACGTGTGTTGTTAACTGTCCATTTGGACAGGGAAACAGACAGACAGCTGGTGTGAAAGCTGCACCACCACCATATAAACCTGGACCGAAGCGTGTGTAGCAGCCCACGCTGTGACGTCATCACTCCTCTCAGCTGCTCAGTGAAGACAATGCATTGAGCTCCAGAGACAGGGAGACTTCCAGTCCAGTCAAGGCCTGCAGGCTGTGCCAGATCCTGCTAGCAGCTAGCGCCATGAAACACCTGGACTACAAGAGAAGCGTGGGGAGAAGGCAGATGTCACGGCTGAGTATAAATGCGCTCCAGGAACAGTACGGCAGACGAGGAAACATTAAGCTGAACTTTTATGAGACATTGCTTTGTCTACCTTGACACATCTGATATGGAAGCCAGGTTTGATATTTATGTCTTTCTGATGGGGAGGTTGGCAGCATCATCTGTTATCTCTAGGGATTGGAATCGACTAGGGATCAGAGTAAGCCGTTTATACTTAGGGCGAGGTTTTTCATAAAAAGTCAAATAGAGGGCAATGGGACACTGGCAAAGTATCGGTCCAGAGAGGTTAAAAAGAAGGGCAAGTGGTACATGTCACATGTTTTAGCAGAAAGAATGGATCTCAGCTTGATTTAGTTGTAGTAGTAGTTCAATTTGCGCTCACCCGAACAGTGTTTTTCTTTATAAATTACAGGGAGAACACTGTTCAATGTTATGGCCAATTAGAAAGGACTGCAGTGGAAAGCAAAGATGGATACACAACCAACGGAGCACAAAACCGATCTTCATTAAACCGTACTCTAATTTCCATACCCTACCTCAATTTTCAGAGGGTGAGGTTTGAATTTCTAATATACCGTAGCTCCACTCACAATAAATACACGGTGCAAGCTAGGCTCCTTAATGTAATTCACGCATGTCAATTTTCCCTGGGATGAGATAGGGGTGTGGGGAGAATGTCAATTTGGTTTGTAGGAAGAAGGCTGATGAACCTTCACACAAACCTTCACATTCTCCCTTTCTACAACACTGACACATTAAGATGGCCGTGCAGGAGGGTGATTCTAACTGTTCAATGTTTCCAGATTTCTATGAAATTATGACCTATAATTTGCAATATGAGTGAAATAGTTTCCCTTCCTATTTAAAATAAAATGTATTATGTTAAAAAAGCAGCTTTTCTGTGCTGGAATGGTATGAGTGTATCCAACAACAGAATGGTGTGGGCATATATATACCAGTCATTAAAAATATTCATGCGAGTAGACTGCTGATTGGCCAGCTCATCCTCCTCAGAAGTATGACATCTTACTCTATGAGGAAATTGAAAAATAGTCTGTTTGAAATACAAGTTTGTGGTGGGGTTTTTGAAGTGTTTTTTTCTCAGATGTTTGCATGCTTTGGCCACAAATACGAGGATAGGATGAGTCAAATACCTTATTTGGGTATCATTCAACACAATATGAACTTTTAAAAGTGAGCTTTTCAATGGACAGTTACTTTAAGTGGAGGTAACTGGCACATTCCCCTAAAAAGACTTGTCTTATAATGCATATATGCCAGAGCCAGACAACAAAAGAGAGCAGCAGGTGTGAGGAGCCAGACAGGTCTGAGGTACTGTAATGAGCCATCATGCAAGTGAGAGCACTATAAACCCAGAGGGTAATATAAGGCAGCCTTAGGCTCTTCTCTGCCTCTCTAGGCAGAAAATGCTGCATTTTAAATCAGCAGCAAGTACAGTAGCAGGAAGTGTGTTACCATTTCAAATCATCTTTCCTCCATAGGACTATTTTGACTTTAGTTTATTTAAATATTTTCTTAACTCTTTCTTGAACTGCGTTGTTGGTTAAGGGCTTGTAAGTAAGCATTTCCTGGTAAGGTCTGTTGTGTTCGGAGTATGTGAGTACATACAATTTGATTTGATTTTGATTTGATCTCTCACTGTCTGCCCGAGGTTGTTCCTGCCAGGCATCACGCTGCAGAGGCTGATGCTACACTGTCTCGGGTTTCTCCTGCAGAGGGAACGAAATTCATCACCAGAGCTATTTTCAAGAATTACAGTGAATTTCATATCCATTCCGTAGGCTTGCCATAAGTTAGCACACAAAGAGCCAGCCCTGTGCTTTTGGAGAAGCAAGTACAGTAGGTCACACCCAATCTCCACACGCATCACATCCACAGAGTTTATGTTGCTAGGCAGCACATGCGTTACACAATCGAGGGGAATTTCTAGTAGCCATCATTATGGTCAAGCATCAATCATCGGTATTTCAGCAGTCATTTTCCTCCGTTTTCAAACACTTTACAATTGAAAGGCGAAGGCGAGCGTTTTTGTATGCCGTTTCGACTTCACACCATTTTCCCTCTCGTTATCAGCCCTGGGTTTCAGAGGTAATAACACAGGACAGTTGGGAGGAAGCCATGCACATATCCTCCCCCCGCACTTTGCACCACCAAGACCCAACATTTCCCAGAAACAATGGAAGAAAGAAAAACTAAAATCATACCATTTCCATTTCACAATTATGGGTAGGCCTATATTTAGAGATGTAATCAAAATGCAACACAAACAATTAGAGCAGGAGAAGGAGAGGTATTGTGTGGGGTAGTGATTAAACTCTCTCTCGCTCTCTCTGGTGCTGCAGTAAAGAGGTAAAAAATACTATTTCTGGTTGCATTCGCTCAGAGTTCACTTACCGTACATTTCTGGATAATTGACTTAAAGTGATAAACTTAATCCATTGTTTCCACTGCAACAACAATGAGCTTTTCCTTCTACTAAACACAAACAGAACACAGCTGACGTTCATGTATCAAATCAACTCACAGCTGTTTACAAAGAAAAGGCCTGGTCTGTTAGAGAGTCTGATTACGAGTTTTCCTCAACTGCAGTATGCAACATAGGGCAAGGTTGAAAAGAAGTGGAAAATGTGTTGATTATGAGGAGAATCTGAAAAAAAGAAGAAAACCAAAAGATAATTCTAACTATTTTCCTATGCTACTATTGCTCAGTAAACACCACACCAGCCTTTCAATAGCCGTGACAATACTATGCTCTTGCTCAATGGCTCTCGCTTATTTCAAATATACAAGCTCTGGATAAGAGCGTCTGCTAAATGACTTAAATGTAAATGTAATGTAAACAATACTTGACTCATTTCACCAACAGAGGAAACCAATTCCAATAGCCCCAGCCCTGTTCCCTTCCCTGTACCTCTGTGCTCCTGATAACTCCTGCTGGCTTCAGTGGCATACCGTGGTGTTACACCACACAGAGAGAGAGCGCGAGAGTGCCTTCTGGAGGCTGAGTCAGAAGCAGAACAGAGCAGTGACTCGACAGCACCAGCTGGGGCCTGGCCAGAGCTAAGGAACCTCAACACAGGACAATGGAATCACATCCTGGGGGGGGGGCTTCCATAGAGCAGCCACAAACACTTTGACTTGGGTTGTGATTTATGCTGCCCTAACATCTAGTGTGTAGTGTAGGTCATTTACATGTAAAAAAGGACCCATGAGCACCAACATGTGAAGGTTATAGGAGCACATCGAATTTGTTGTCAAATGAAAGTCTATATGTTGGGGAAATGAAGGCATAGATACGTTTAACCACCATTTTCCATCCCCCCCCAAAAAAATGAAATAAGCAAAGGCTCTGATTTCAGGTCACAGATGGAAAGGGGTTCATATAAAACAATTTACTAGAGAAAGTATTTAAAGGTATTAGTAATACATCAAAACACAATAATATTGAAGTAAAGGCCACTGCCAACTAATATCAAGATTGATATTTAGCTTTGCAGAAATTATTTTACCTTCTACATCTTTATGGGAGATCACAGTAGAGTAAAATACAGTAAAGAAAAGTTCAGTACAGTAGAGCACACATGGGTAGAGACTGTACTATATTATACTCTTCCCTACTTTTCTTTACTGTACTGTATGTACTGTATAGTACTGAGTTATACTGCACTCTACTTTTCTTATCTTATCTTTACTGTACTGTACTCTTCTATGATGTACTGTAATGTATTGTGCTCTGCTGCGCTGTACTGTGATGTCCAAACTTGTGAAACATAGATGTCTATGATTGGTACAGATTTGTTATTGTTTGAGGGTGGAGCTCATTAAAATCATAGCCAGTGTATAGAATAATAACCAAACATGTAAAGGAAGATAACATTTTTCTACCTTTGTATACAGTGGCTTGCGAAAGTATTCACCCCCTTGGCATTTTTCCTATTTTGTTGCCTTACAACCTTGAATTAAAATGTATTTTGGGAGGGGGGGGTTGTATCATTTGATTTACACAACATGCCTACCACTTTGAAGATGCAAAATATTTTTTATTGTGAAACAAACAAGAATTAAGACAAAATAACAGAAAACTTAAGCGTGCATAACTATTCACTCCCTCAAAGTCAATACTTTATGTAGTCACCATTTGCAGTAATTATAGCTGCAAGTCTCTTGGAGTATGTGTCTATAATCTTGGCACATCTAGCCACTGGGATTTTTGCCCATTCTTCAAGGCACAACTGCTCTAGCTCCTTCAAGTTGGATGGGTTCCGCTGGTGTACAGCAATTTTTAAGTCACACCACAGATTCTCAATTTGATTGAGGTCTGGGCTATGACTAGGCCATTCAAAGTTATGTAAATGTTTCCCCTTAAACCGCTCAAGTGTTACTTTAGCAGTATGCTTAGGGTCATTGTCCTGCTGGAAGGTGAACCTGTGTTCCAGTCTCAGATCTCCGGAAGACAAACCGTTTTCCCTCAAGACTTTTGCCGTATTTAGCGCTATCCATCATTCTTTCAATTTTGACCAGTTTCCTAGTCCCTGCCAATGAAAAACATCACCACAGCATGATGCTGCCACCACCATGCTTCACTGTGGGGATGGTGTTCTCGGGGTGATGAGAGATGTTGAGTTAGCGCAAGACATAGTGTTTTCCTTGATGGACAAAAAACTCAATTTTAGTTTCATCTGACCAGAGTAACTTCTTCCAACAGTCTCCCATATGCCTTTTGCTTATTTCTTTCTTTAAGCAATGGCTTTTTTTCTGGCCACTCTTCTGTAAATCCCAGCTCTGTCGAGTGTACGGCTTAAAGTGGTCCTATGGACAGATACTCAATCTCCACTGCGGAGCTTTGCAGCTCCTTCAGGATTATATTTGGTCTCTTTGTTGCCTCTCTGATTAATGCCCTCCCTGCCTGGTCCGTGAGTTTTAGTGGGCGGCCTTCTCTTGGCAGGTTTGTTGTGGTGCCATATTCTTTCCATTTTTTTATAATGGATTTAATGGTGCTCCGTGGGATGTTCAAAGTTTCTGATATTTTTTTATAACCCAACCCTGATCTGTACTTCTCCACAACTTTGACCCTGACATGCTTGGAGAGCTCCTTGGTCTTTATGGTGCCGCTTGCTTGGTGGTGCCCCTTGCTTAATGGTGTTGCAGACTCTGGGGCCTTTCAGAGCAAGTATATATACATATATATACTGAGATCATGTGACACTTAAATAAAGTCTAACTAATTATGTGACTTTTGAAGGTAATTGGTTGTACCAGATCTTATTTAGGGGCTTCATAGCAAAGGGGGTGAATGCATACGCACACACCACTTTTCAGGTTTTTCTTTTTTAGAATATTTTGAAACAAGTCATTTTTTTTCATTTCACTATTTTGTGTATGCCCATTACATGAAATCCAAATAAAAATCCATTTAAATTACAGATTGTAATGCAAAATAGGAAAAACGCCAAGGGGGATGAATACTTTTGCAAGGCACTGTACCTATTCAGTATACATCACCATGAAGAGAATGGCATTCATAATTATTCATTTCTGTACAGTACAGACATGATGTCATTCTGTTACTGTCATTCTGTTACCGGGTGATGATTCACTTCACTTACTCTACTTCATTAACCAAAATAGATTTTTTCAAACTCAAGGTGTCATATCATAGCTGAGACGGCATTCTTCCTGCAGACATCTTTGAATCTTAATTCAGAGTATATACTTTACAGATATTAACAGAATTTTGGGAAACGATGATAACACAAAAGGGATATTTTACTGTCATTCTGTTACCAAACTTTACATCTGCATGGTTCATGCATGGTGTTTTAGCAAAACGATTGTTGGTAAAAGTAGACTCATGCATATACACTGAGTGAACAAAACATTAGGAACACCTCGCTAATATTTAGTTGCACCATGTTTTGCTCTCAGAACAGCCTCAACTCATCGAGGCATCTACAAGGTGTCGAAAGCATTCCACACGGATACTTGCCCCTGTTCACTCCAATGCTTCCCACAGTTGTGTCAAGTTGACTGGATGTCCTTTGGGTGCTGGACCAACAATGCTGCAGTGCTTGACACACTCAAACCGGTGTACCTGGCACCTACTACCATACCCCATTCAAAGGCGCTTAAATATTTGGTCTTGCCCATTCACCATCTGAATGGCACACACACACAATCTATGTCTCAATTATCTCAAGGCTAAAAATCCTTATTTAACCTGTTTCCTCCCCTTCATCTACACCAGTGGTTCCCAAGTTTTTTATCGTCCCGTACCCCTTCAAACATTCAACCTCCAGCTGCGTACCTCCTCTAGCACCAGGGTCAGCGCACTCTCAAATGTTGTTTTTTTGCCATCATTGTAAGCCTGCCACACACACACACACACACACTATATGATACATTATTAAACATAAGAATGAGTGTGAGGTTTTGTCACAACCCGGCTCGTGGGAAGTGACAAAAGGCACAAATAACAATATAATAATAATCAATCATTTTGCTCTTTATTTAAACATCTTACATATAAAACCTAATTTGTTCATCAAAAAATGGTGAATAACTACCACAGGTTAATGAGAAGGGTGTGCTTGAAAGGATGCACATAACTCTGCAATGTTGAGTTGTATTGGAGAGTCTCAGTCTTAAATCATTTTCCACACACAGTCTGTGCCTGAATTGAGTTTTCATGCTAGTGAGGGCCGAGAATCGACTCTCACATAGGTGTGTGGTTGCAAAGTGGTTTAGTGTCTTAACACTGCAATTTGCCAAGGCAGGATACTCTGAGCGCAGCCCAAACGGGCAGTGGCTTCTGATTCAATTCAATTTTCACAGAACCACTTGATGCAATTTCGATGAGGCTCTCTTGTTCAGATATCGGTAAGTGGACTGGAGGCAGGGCATGAAAGAGATAACGAATTCAGTTGTTTGTGTCATCCGTTTTGGGAAAGTACCTGCATAATTCCGCACCCAACTCACTCAGGTGCTTCGCTATATCACATATGACATTGTCCGTATGCTTGTGTTAATTTGCACACAATGATGGAAAGAAAGGTGTTGTTGTCCTTGTTAATGTAGACAGAGAAGAGCTCCAACTTCTTAATCATAGCCTCAATTTTGTCTAGCACATCACCCAGATAGGCCAGTCATATGAGAATCTCGTCATCATGCAAGCGGTCAGACAAGTGAAAATTATGGTCAGTAAAGAAAACTTTAAGCTTGTCTCTCAATTTAAAAAAACATGTCAATACTTTGCCCCTTGATAACCAGCAAATATCTGTATGTTGTAAAATTGTAAAAGCGTTACATGGTTGCTGCCCATATCATTGCATAGTGCAGAAAATACACGAGAGTTCAGGGCCTTGCTTTAACAAAGTTAACCATTTTCACTGTAGTGTCCAAAACATATTTCAAACTGTCCGGCATTCCCTTGGCAGGAAGAGCCTCTCAGTGGATGCTGCAGTGTACCCAAGTGGCATCGGGAGCTACTCCCTTACCACTACACTATGTCTTCTTTTCATGGCTTTTGCGCCATCAGTACAGATACCTACCCATCTTGACCAGCAAAGTCTATTTGATGTCACAAAGCTGTCCATGACTTTAAAAATGTCCTCTACTGTTGTCCTGGTTTCCAGTGGTTTGCAGAAGTGAATGTCTTCCTTAATTGACCCCCCATAAACGTAACGGACATATAGCAGGAGTTGTGCCAGGCCCGCTATGTCTGTTGACTCATCCAGCTGTAACGCATAGAATTTACTGGCTTGTATGCGAAGCAGTAATTGTTTCAAAACATCTCCTGTCATGTCACTGATGCGTCGTGAAACAGTGTTGTTTGATGAAGGCATTGTCTGTATAGTTTTTTTGTCCTTTTTCCCCAACATTGTCCCAGCCATATAATTAAGTAGGAATAATTAAGTCCTCCACAATAGTACTGTATGGGGTTGCCTGTCCTAGCCACTCGGTAGCTCACCATATTAGACACTTCTAGCCCCATCTTATTAATGGTATCTGTGGCTTTTAAACATGTCTTACTACTCAAAAGTTGTCTTAATTCCCATTCAAAAAACTCCCCATGGCTTCAAATTGGCATGTTCTGTTTCTAAATGTCTGCACAAGAGTGAAGGTTTCATTGAGTTGTGAGATAGTGCTTTTGCACATATAAACACACTGTGGACGAGGAAAGGCACTATTCCCAATATAAGTGAACCCCAAATCAATGTAGTTCTCATCATATTTGCATCTTTTCGATGATCCAACGTCCCTGTCTGTTGTTCGATGCTTTCCCAGGTACATACGGACCGTTAGTGGAATTCTGGCGAGAGAGTAACGGTTAATGTGATTGGATATTCATTATTTGACTAAGCTACCTGTTTTTGACATTGTGTTGTTATTTTGCTGAACACTAGATGGTTTTCATTTTATTTTTGGCAGTGAAACTAGGCTACACAGGCGAGAGAAAAAACCTCACCCAAATGTATAGCCCCGTTGGAAAATCTAAATGGACTGTTTGAAAATGTGAAGAAATTATACATTTAGAAAATATATTATAAATGTAAAAAAAAATGTGAATCCCATGTTTATTTGGCATACCCCCTACGGCATTGCGCGTACCCCAGTTTGGGAATACCTGATATACACTGATTGAAGTGTAATTAACAAGTGACATCCATAAGAGATCATATTTACCTGGTCAGTCTATGTCATAGAAAGAGCAGATGTTCCAATTTGTTTTTCGTACACTCAGTGTAGGTGTATGGTCAGTTAAACAATGCGGTCAATGATTTGTGTTTGTACATTTGCAGGTGAAAAGGTGAGTCTCAGCGTCACTCTGTTACCGTGGAATTGACCTGTAGTATTCGTGTTGCTACTTTCACACCTTGTCAAGCAACATTCATATTTATACCCTCCAAGGTATCGCGGTCCATGGCAAAGTAGTGATCCACTGAGCAGCCGTCCGCTCAGGATGAAGAGGAAACTGATGCCCTCACAATAAGTAGGTAGAGACTAAGTGAAATAGTCTGATAGGCCCTCTTCCTTCCCCTTGTGCTTAACCCACTCTGGTAATGACAGATAAGCATGTGAGCGTTCTGCTTTTCACAGAGACCAAGCAGAGTCTGAGGTGTTCATCTGTTTGAGAAAACACAAGAGTTGTCCTGTTTTTCTTGGCCTTTCAAAACTGCTTTCTCCACAGTGTAGACTTTGGTTGGTCTGCGCAGAGAAAGAGAAACATGTATCCTTCTTTTATTTTGACCAAAATCACTGGGCACCAGGGGCCTCATTCGTTAACAGTGTGTGCATTTCTTTGAAAAATTCCGCTGTACATGGAGATTTTAGGATTTGGGAATTATGAAACTGACGCACGCAACATATACGCATGTTTTCATTGATAAATCAGAGCCACGTTACAGTTGTGCGTTCACCTTTTATGGTAACAAAGACACCCTCGTTTGCTGTATGATTTGGAAATGTTGGAACTGGGCCGTGTCAGTTAGCAGAATAGCACATTTGTATCACATTTCTGTAGAGGATTGGGTAGATTGTTTCCATCTTTTGCAGTGACTTTTTCAAACTAAAAATGCATGCCAACCACTGGCTACGCATTCTGCTGGATTGATTGTCTGTTGAACAATTTAAAAGGTAAATGCTGCCTACAGCCCACACTTTCGCAAAAGACGAATTGGTTATTCCAATATTTTGTTAATCAATACGTGATTGTGTTTATATCACCTGCTTTGGTATAGACTCTGAGATTAAACAGGCTACGAGGTCGCGCTCCTATCGCACAAGAATCATTTAGCCTACCTATACTGTCATAGACTCCAGGTCTATTAACTTTTGAGAATGGTTGGCTATTGAATGAGCGATTAATAAATAGTAGCCAGATATTTGTTGGGGCGGGTGGGAATAAACCAGTCATGTGAGAAAAGGTGAGACGTGTCCTGCAATATGATTATGATTTAGGCCTATATAATAAAAGTAAAATAAATATATTAGGGAATATGCTGCTATGTGATCTCCTTACCAACGGCAAATGCATCTGTTTTATCATTAGGCCTATGTTTTAATGTTTTTATTAGCCGACCATTATTATAAATTCCCGTGCTTCAAACACCTACATTTCGCCCAAAATAACAATATTTGCTTGCAATAAAGTGGATCGGACAGTACAAGTTGGTCTGAGATTTGCATGGAGATATGCACACACTTTCCCGTCAGGTTCCAACTGGCGTATGCATGCTTTGGGTCATATTTTATGCGGAGACAACATTTCTAAATGTGGCCCCAGGGGAATGGGGATATTGAACTCAACCTGACTTGATTGGAGCTGCTGACATCTTCCTGAGTCCCATCGTGTGCTCAGTGGGGCTCAGTTGTGCTGCCAGCAGTAATTCCCCCTATGAGCTGGCTAATCCCACACATGAGCCGGGAATTAAATGGCATTTGATTCTAATGTGTTCAGCTCAGAACCAAGTCATAGAATAAGAGGGAAAATACATAATACATCGCCGGATAGAATAGACAGAAACACCACTGTGGAAATGTAAGAGGGCAATAGGGCGAAACAGTGCATCAAAAGACGCCGGTCAGCCGCTAAGACAATCAAGTGCTGTTTTACTATCAGGGGGAGTAAAACCACACGACTGGCAAGCTAGCTAGACGAGAGGCACGTGTTTCCCATAGGTAATGCTGTGCCCAATATTTGTCTCATCTTTATTTGAATTCCAGTCAAATGTAGCCTATTAGCTTTCTCAGACAGAACAGCTGGTTGGCCTTGTGAGTGGAGGGCTGAAGTGTACAGGGAGGAATGGAGTGGGCCTTCGGACCAGATGACTAGAGAGGACATGTGCTTACATGAACTAGACACCAGCTGCTGCTGGACCCTTAAGAGAGACATGACAACCAGGTACTCACTGACGCCAAATAGCCTACCAAAAATGCCAACAGTTTGTCCCATGAACAGCTCACGTGATGAATGTTTCAGATAAACTAGGTTTGCTGTCTACTTTATGATTGAAAAAAAGCCAAATTGAGTCATTCAAAAGAGAAGTCCTGTAAATAGTTAATCCAGCTTTCATCATAATACTGTCCTGTCCTCCCATCTGTCCAATAGCTTTGTATCATAGCATGATTAGCATCCCATGTGCTGCTATCACTATCAATATTTCAAACCAAGGCCCTTGATCATAGCAGCAGTCATAGCAGTCCTGCTATGAGAGTTCAATAGCTGAGTTAATTTGGTGGATTTCTGCCCTCGACTGAAAAGCCATTGGTCAAGCTTTCCTCTTTGTTCTATTAATAAAATCGACACAGGCCGCCCCCCATTTGCAGGATCTGTTTAGTCAATCATGGTTTGACACAGTCAGTCCTTCTCTTTTCGTACAGCGAGCCTGTATCCACAATGACGGCGCAAGAATGTCAAAGTTAAACCCCAGGAGTAAATTAGCTTTAATTGCTAAGTGACATCTGTTTTTAAATACAATTTGGGAAGGAAGTAGACTACACTCTGACGCAGCAACGCATGTGTTTGTAAGCGAAGGCCACTGCAGAGCTTCTTAGAAAAACTCCAGTTGAGAAATTCATTATTCCCCCCGCCCAATTGAAAAAGAGTAGGACAATTTAAAAATTGACCACACATAGTTGGCTACACGGTGAGAAATCCGCCGATCCCCTGCCAGAAGACATAGCTACTGCACTGCATAGCTGGCAAAACTCCATTTGTGGGAGAAGCAAATAGAATTGCTCTGTCTATCATCTCCATAAGGAGACATGGGGGAAATTTAAAGGCGAGTTTTATGTCAGAGGCAATGCAGCCTTTTCCCAAGCATCTAGGTCTAGGATACACACAAACCGCTGCATGCAATGCCCACCGGACTTCATCATCCATGAATAAAAGCAGCCAGGCAGGGAAAGCCAAATGAACACATTTCACATTTCTGACACTTTGAATCTGAATCTTTCCCCTCACAAAAAAAGCCTACATGTGGAGTTCAACTCCCTGCCATATTTTGAAAGCTTCCCTTTCCAGCACCATCATCACAATTTCACAAGGAGCAGATTCCTGTTTGCTTCCTGACCAAATGGCATAAACTATATAACTGCCACTTTAAACACACTGCAGTAGCACAAAGTTCTGTGCACTGGTGTATAAAATGGAATGAATCTTATTGTAATCAGATGTGTTTTAGTTCGGATAGGATTGCGGGCATATTCAGTTCAACTAGAGTCTGTTTAGCCAGGTGGGACACTTCATCTGCAGAACAGTGATGGTGAATGAGGCTTCAAAGTGAGATAAGTAGTTAGCCAACGCTTGTTAAACATCCATTTCTTTTTCCATCACGCTAATAGATTATCTGGTGGCTGTGAGCTGTACATTGGCACACCATCAACCCAGGTGGTATGAAAGTGCCGACAAGTGCCAATGACTAACAGACACCCAAGTGTACGTTTAATTCAAACAGCCTGAGGCCAGAAAACCAACAGAAAGTGTTGCTTGAATGACAATGTGACTGTGGCACCCTATTGATTACATTCGCTTTAATAGCTTCGCAGCCAAACATGTCCTTCGGATGCTCCATTTCGTTTGGTATTTGTGATTGGTCATGTCGTATCCCTTGTCTAAGTGCAAAACACTTTATTTCACAAATAACTTAGTTTGATTCCTGTGTGCGCATCCACACTGAAATGAGTGTACACCGTTTCTTTGTTTTGATCCTTTGAAAAGGGCCCAATGATCAGGCTTGGAGTGGAATGGGGTTGACTCTTCCTCCTCTCACTCTCTCTCTCCTTCACTGAGACTTTTATCACACGGTTAGTTTATTTATCCTGGCATTGCAGCTGCTCAGCTCTGGTGAAAATGCTCCCAGTGCGTTCACTAATATATGCCGGGCAAACTCGACCATTACTGCACTCCAAGTCTGGCATTAAACACAGCAATCAGGCCCGGCCACTTTCGCGTTCGGCAGCATGTGCTCACCACCTTTTAACTACTTTACAGATCCTGGATGACACGCCATTCACACATCTGACTCGGCTGATTGAGTCCATTCCCAATTGCCTCTCACAAAGGGAGATGGGTGGAATGAGAGACCCATCGTGGCCTCACTGTAGTTCTGACAGGTCGTGTCCCAAATGGCACCCTATTCCCTTTATGGTGCACTACTTTTGACCAGGGCCCTATGGTGCACTAAGCAGTGCACTACATAGGAAATAGGGTGTTACTTGGGACGCAGCCCCGGTCTAAGAGCAGGCATCCATGATTGGGCGAGCACCAGCTCTGTACCGTTGATCTGTAAGACGTATTTTCCTACTTGGGCAAAGTCTAAAGGCTTTTTCACTAGATGTGGTGATCTGGCCTCTCCCTGGGTGAATGGCGTTTCCAGATGTTTCTAGTAAGCTCTAATATATGGGTATTATGGGTCCAGTGCAGTGAACTCAGCAGTGTACCTTGTGGGGGACCCGTAGTAATATTTGAGTGTGTAACCTTACCTTCCAGCAGACTTCAAACCTGTGATATTGCTAAAACTCACCTCCAATACAACCCTGGGTTTTTACTGTGCACTGTGAGAGGGGCATGTACAGTACATAACTCTACTTGCTAATTGAACTTGAAGTCGTATGGTTGGTGTCTCCTGCAAGCCAGTCCATATACATTTTGTGTGTCTTTTTTAAATGCACGTGAGTTACTTAGAGATCCTTTCATCGACAATCCTAGACCAAAGAGGCGTCACTACAGTACCTGGTTCGAATCCAGGCTGCTTCACATCCGGCCGTGATTGGGAGTCCCGCAGGGCGGCGCACAATTGGCCCAGCGTCGTCCGAGTTCTTATTAACTGACTTGCCTAGTTAAATAAAGGTAAAAAAATATATATACAGTATATAAAAATCAACACCGAATCAGAACAAAACCAAAGGAGGTATGCAACCACAAAGAAAACAACGACAGCAGACATGGAATATTGCTGAGTCTTTGTCTGTTTCCACTCAAAGATAGGTTGATATGTTTAATGTGGTGTTGAGTAGAGCCAGGAGAATTCAGTCCACACTACAGAACCTCAGAGGAACACGCATATCAATGATGGCATCGACATGATGCTGTTTTCATCACTCCCACATGCAGCAGAAGCATGGTCCACACACACAGAAGTATGTGGACACCCCTTCAAATTCGTGGATTCGGCTATTTCAGCCACACTTGTTGATGACAGGTGTACAAAATTGAGCACGCAGACAAACAATGGCAGTAGAATGGCCTTTCTGAAGAGCTCAGTGACTTTTAACGTGGCACCGTCATAAAATACCATGCCAAATTTCTGCCCTGCTAGAGCTGCTCCGGTCAACTGTAAGTGCTGTTATTGTGAATTGGAAACGTCTAGGAGCAACAACGGTTGAGCCGTGAAGTGGTAGGCCACACAAGCTCATAGAATGGGACCTCAGAATGGGAAGCGCGTAGAGTGTAAATATCGTCTGTCTTCGGTTGCAACACTCACTACCGAGTTCCAAAATGCCTCTGGAAGCAACGTCAGCACAAGAACTGTTCCCCAGGAGCTCCATGGCTGAGCAGCCGCACACAAGCCGAAGATCACCATGCGCAATGCCAAGCGTTGGCTGGAGTTGAGTAAAGCTGGACTCTGGAGCAGTGGAAACGCGTTCTCTGGAGTGATGAATCACGCTTTACTATCTGGCAGTCCGACAAACGAATCTGGGTTTGGTGGATGCCAGGAGAACGCTACCTGCCCCAATGCATAGTGCCAACTGTAAAGCTTGGTGGAGGAGGAATAATGGTCTGCGGCTATTTTTCAAGGTTCAGGATAGGCCCCTTAGTTCCAGTGAAGAGAAATCTTAAGGCTACAGCATACAATGACATTCTAGATGATTCTGTGCTTCCATACTTTGTGGCAACAGTTTGGGGAATGATCTTTCCTGTTTCAGCAGGACAATGTCCCCGTGCATAAAGCGAGGTCCATACAGAAATGGTTTGTTGAGATCGGTGTGAAAGAACTTGACTGTTCTGAAGTGCCCTGACCTCAACCCCATCGAACACCTTTGGCATGAATTGGAACGCCTACTGCGAGCCAGGCCTAATCGCCCAACATCAGTGCCTGTCCTCACTAATGCTCTTGTGGATGAATGGAAGCAAGGTCCTGCAGCAATATTCCAACATCTAATGGAATGCCTTCCCAGAAGAGTGGAGGCTGTTATAGCAGCAAAGGGGGGACCAACTCCATATGAATGCCCATGATTATGTAATAAGATGTTCGACGAGTAAGTGTCCACATACTTTTGGTAATTTAGTGTACATACTGGAGTAGTACACCCCGGCATGTTGCCAACTGCACATCTACAACTGGTTTGTTTTACATTAAACACACAGCGAAGGTCACTGTGAAAGGTCAGCCCATTAATAAAGATGGCAGTCAGCTGGGCTGTCATAGTAATCATGTTTCAGACCAGGCCGTGCCAGCTAGCCCCGAGGAGTCATCAACATGGCCCTGCTCAGGCCAAAATACACGGCAGCGGACCAGCTCAATGGGCCCAGATCAAAAGTTGTGCACTATGAAAGAAATAAGGTGCCATTTGTGAAGCAACTTGGGTCTGGATCTTGGCATGTACACTGCAGTCAGCAGCCCAGGTGAGATCGGAGTTACGTTCCAAATGGAACCCTACTCCCTACATAGTGCACTAGTTTTGACCAGAGCCCAAAGTAGTGCACTATGTAATAAAGAGGGTGCATTTTGGGATGCACTCCCTGGTAATGATGTAAAAGGTACGCAGAACAAATGTGGCTTGCAGTGCGACGAGACCAATGGGCATTAATATTTGAAATGTCATAATCTTTAGGGGAAACCAGTCTAAAAGTAGTTCTGCATCAGAAAACCCAGAGTGTCGAGGGAGTTTGTGTGGCTGACGTGAGGAGAGAATAAAGTATTTTGTTTGCTTTAGCCTTGCTGGTTTGTTATGTTTTGAGGAAGACTGTATTAAATTCATCAGTGGGCTTCCACTCCTAGTCACACACCTAATCGCAAGCATATGGTTACTCATTTCAGGCCTATACTCTGAAAAAAAAGAAACTCTCCTCACTCAACTGGGTTCCCACATGTTAGAGACACCACTCTTTTGGTGATAAGAAGTTTACATTGACTCACTCTTATACCTGTGCGGTAACGCTGTCATTACAACAGTGACAGCAGAGTATACTGTTACTGCTGTTAACGTGCTGTGACTACAGCTTTGTTCTACTGTAAAGTAGTGGTGGGCAACACTGCGCACAGCTGTGCCTGTTACAGTTATCAGAGAGCGTACAAAGATGTAGAGGTGAGTGCTTCACTTCCTGTAATATTTCTGTGGGGCGTCTCTAACACCCTGATCACATCCATTTCTTGTCAATCGTCCCTTCTCCAGTTACAGTGAAATAATGTCTTGGAAAAGCGTTAAGCAAAGCATCTTTCCTTCGACAGTGTGATTCTGGCTCTCTGGCTGTCTCCTCCCCTTATTTGGCCCAGGGTTTTTTCTGTGCATGCTGACACCAGACCAATCTTGTGGGAAGTGTGCTGAAGACACGCTGCACTTTCTAACAGGCTATGTATGAACAGGTCTTCACTGCTGGCATCATACAGCCTTTTAGTTTTGTCCCACAGACCCACACTGTGGGACACGTTTACGTGCAGCAGCCCTGAGAGCCATTTCTGTGATGGAGATTAATCATCGGAGAGGAACCTCAGGCATCGTCCGAAACAGAAGCCTTCAAGAACCCCTTACCTCCTCCCAAAGGCGTCTTGTCAAGATAAAGCAAACACAGCTGATGCTGCAGGGGCATCTTTAGTATACAGCGTAATAGGGTGCCATTTGGAACACAGTGGAGGAACACAGTGAGTTGACTGGAGTGAGCAGAGCAGGATATGATGAAAAATTAATGAGTGCTCTCCAGCTCTATCCCATGTGACCTTGTGGCTGACGGGTGAGTCAAGGCTGAGTGCTCAGAGAGGAGTGAGGTCAGGGGCTAAGGCAAACACACACATACTGTACGCATGTGCACAAATACACTCGCACTCAAGCACACACACAGACACTGCATCCATGACCGGGACAGGGAATGTGGATCGGGGGTCCGTTTCTGACGGAGGAGAGCAATAACAACAGCATTTCCCTTGAAATGACTCGCTCATATCCATTTTCATTTTCTCATTATATCGTGGCTATCAGCCACCCGAGAATCCTGCAGCCAGATATAGACACTGGCATGAGAGGGGGTCTCAAAAGCAGTGTTTTCATTTACGAGGCAAAACAACAGACATTGAGACTCAGACCACCGCTGTGTCTCCTCGCCACTCCTCTGAATCACCTGTTCTTGGTGGCTGGACAGACAGAGGGGCGGTGAAGAGGGGGTTTCCCTATGGGCCTGTGTAAGAGCCAGTCCTACCCGAGAGAAGGTCAAGAGCACATCATCCAATTGTATCCTCCGGTTGGCATGCTTTCCTTCCTGATGGACTCCTGGTGTGGAGTGGTGTTTGAGAGTATTATCTCTCCACCCACGCATGCATGCACGCAGGCACACACACACACACACATAAACACACCACCAGCAGGCTGCTCCTGACCCTGTTCCACTCTGTCATTGTGTGCCCTTATCTCGTAGGCAGCCACTCGGGACCCTGCCATCCGACTATCATCCTCACATTACTGCTATGAGTTGGTATCATTTGACTTTTTCAGGGGGCAGTGCAGTGCTTGACCCCCCATGTAATTAGTTTACCACCGACTCCCTGAGCCAACCAACGGACCACTGCCATTACATCAGTTGCACTATCCCTCATTGGAGTCACCGAGAGAGTCTGAGTCAGTGGACCCATCTGTCCAAAACAGGATTGGTGCACCAAATCAATATTGTTTGGGGTATTTTATTGACCACCTACGACACCACCAGTCCCATTTCCAAATCACGGTGGACCAGGAAGGCCGTCAAAATCTAAGTCAACATTGATGAATTATTGGAGTTCAATTCTTGATTTTGAGGACAACTGATGCCTCCATATCAAAGAAGTTGATCATGGAATTTAGAGTAACAATTCATTGTCAGGTAAATGAAATGGCCACAATAGTCGTTATAATTGTTCAACAAAATCATCTGAAACTGTGAAAGCCAAATTGCCCAAGAATCTGCCATTTGTTTTTCTGGGATTTAAAAAAAAGAAGCACCTTTGAGATTCTGTTTGTAATGAAAAGCACTATATAAAATAAATATTATTAGTAGTATTATTATTAACAACTATACAAGAAGGAATTATGTCCTACCAAGTCAAACTCTTGTCCCAGGCACATCCTTCACATCTCCCTCTGACTTGTCAATATCCCTTGCTTCAACATTGCCTCGTTTTTCTACTTGCCTGTGCCTCTTTGGCTTTGTAAAATAGCTAACTGGGTAGCAAAGCTAACTAGCTATCTTGATTTGCACCAATTTTAGCATTTTAAGCTAGAGAACGTTAGCCATTAGTTAGCTAAGCTACTCGCCCTCGAGGAAGTGAGCATACTTTATCTAGCTAGCTAGCTAAATAGGCTACTCCTCCTTGAAACTTGTAGGCCATTTATGTCAGTTCACTTTTAGTGTCAAGACTTCCGCCGAAGTCGGTCCCTCTCCTTGTTCGGGCGGTGTTAGGCGGTCGACGTCACCAACCTTCTAGCCATCACTGATCCATTTCTCATTTTACATTGGTTTTGTCTTGTCTTCTTTCACTCCAATCAATTACATGTTGTGTATTTAACCCTCTGTTCCCCCTCATGTCCTTGTCAGAGATTGTTTGATTGTATGTTATGTGCAAGTTATGTGTTGGTGTGCGACGGGTTTTGTACCCAATTTTATTTATTTGTATATTTTTTTTTTTAAGTTTTATGAGCACTTATTAAACGACTCCGTTTATACCAAGTTTGTTCTCCTGCACCTGACTTCCCTACCACCAACACGCACCCATTACAGAATCGCCGACCTTAACTATGGAGTCAGCAGGAGAGGGTACCTCGGCCATTGAGGTGGAGGAGCGTGTCCAGGAGCACGCAGTTATGCTTTACCATCTTGGCGCCGCTATGGTTCGCGTTGTGCAGACAAGGGACCGCTGGGAGAGACAGGGAGTTCTTTCAGCGCCTCCATCAGCACAACCCGGGGTCTCCCCTGGGTGCCCCTTTCCCACCTGAACCCAGTGGGATCCATCTCTCCTTGCCCCAGGAGTACAAAGGGAGGGCTGCAAACTGCCAGAGGTTCTTGTTGCAGTTTGACCTCTATCTGGTCACTGTCCACCCGGCTCCATCGGACCGTGAGAGGGTGTCCGCCCTCGTCTCGTGCCTCACTGGGAGAGCCCTGAAGTGGGCCAATGCCGTGTGGAGAGAGGGATATGTGGCGTTGGACCAGTTTGAGCGGTTCACCGGGCAGTTTTTGACCACCCGCCCGAGGCAGGAGACGAGGAGCGCCCAGGAGTTCAGGACCCAGGCTGTCAGCGCAGGATGGAACAACAGGGCCCTGAACGACCATTACCGCTGCAGTCTGCACAAGGACGTCTGTCGGGAGCTGGCCTGCAGAGACACCACCCTCACGTTTGACCAGCTGGTGGATGCACCATCAATCTTCCAAGCCTTTGTAGATGAGATTTTCAGGGACCTGCACGGGCAGGGTGTAGTGGTGTATATTGATGAGATTTTGATATACTCCGCTACATGCGCCGAGCATGTGTCCATGGTGCGCAGAGTGCTTGGTCGCCTGTTGGAGCATGACCTCTACGTCAAGGCTGAGAAATGCCTGTTCTTCCAAAAGTCTGTCTCCTTCCTAGGGTATCTCATTTCCATGTCAGGGGTGGAGATGGAGAGTGACCGCATTGCAGCTGTGCGTAATTGGCCGACGAACACCACGGTAAAGGAGGTGCATCGGTTCTCAGAGTTTGCCAACTACTACAGGAGGTTTATCCGAGATTTTGGTCAGGTGGCGGCTCCCATTACCTCACTGCTGAAGGGGTGCCCGGTGCGCTTGCAGTGGTCAGCTGAGGCGGACAGGGCTTTTAGTCACCTGAGGGCTCTGTTTACCTCGGCTCCCGTGCTGGCCCTTCCGGATCCCTCTTTGGCATCCATAGTGGAGGTGGATGCATCCGAGGCTGGGATAGGAGCGGTGCTCTCTCAGCGTTCGGGTACGCCACCGAAGCTCCTCCCCTGTGCCTTCTTCTCGAAGAAGCTCCGCCCGGCGGAGCGAAACTATGTTGTGGGGGACCGGGAGCTGTTGGCTGTCATCAAAGCCTTGAAGGCGTGGAGACATTGGCTTGAGGGGGCTAAACACCATGTTCTAATCTGGACTGACCACCGCAAACTGGAGTACATCCGGGCGGCGAGGAGACTGAACCCTCGCCAGGCAATGTGGGCCATGTTTTTCACCCGTTTTATGTTCACTCTTTCTTACAGACCAGGCTCTCAGAACTTTAAGGCAGACGCATTGTCCCGGCTGTCTGACACAGAGGAGCGGCCCATGGATCCCACTCCCATACTCCCCGCCTCTTGCCTGGTGGCACCAGTAGTGTGGGAGCTGGACACGTACATTGAGCAGGCGTTACGTGCAGAGCCCGCTCCCCTCCAGTGTCCAGCTGGGCGTCTGTACGTTCCGTCTGCTGTCCGCGACCGGCTGATCTATTGGGCCCACACGTCACCCTCCTCTGGTCATCCTGGGATCGGTCGGACGGTGCGCTGTCTTGGTGGGAAGTACTGGTGGCCCACTTTGGCTAAGGGTGTGAGGATCTGTGTTTTCTCCTGCTCGATGTGCGTTCAGTGTAAGGCTCCTAGGAACCTGCCCAGAGGTAAGTTACAACCCTTACCCGTTCCACAAAGGTTGTGGTGGAACGGCTAGTCAGGCCCCTGCCGGCTCAGCTGGCTCGTCAGGCTCCCGCCGGCTCGTCAGGCTCCCATAAGTGTAAAATTGGGTTGAGATCTGGTGACTGAGACGGCCATGGCATATGGTCTAGATTGTTTTTTTGCTTATCAAACCATTCAGATGGGGGCGTTGTTATCCTATGGGGCATAGCCATGGTAGCCAAAATAATGCACTGACTCGCATTTTTATACATAACCCTAAGCATGATAATTGCTTAATTAACTCAAGAACCACACCTGTGTGTAAACACCTGCTTGTAATTATTTATTATTTTGGCAGTTACCTGCATGCTTTCCATCTTCAATCTCAGAGGCCTTGCTACATTTCCTCTCTAGAGTTTTTCAAACGCTTGAGACTTCATGGACAAGAGAGAGAAATAATGATATAGGCCTAACCACTTGAGTGGATATAAAATACATTAAACTGGGCAGCATAGGAAGGCTGAGCAAGTGGTCTAACTGGTTGCTAAGCCCATGTCCCAAATGGCACCCAATTTCCTATTTAGTGTACTACTTTTGACTAGAGCCATGGTCAAAAGTAGTGCATTATATAGGGAATAGGGTGCCATGTGAGATGCAGCCTGTAGATCAAAAGTCAGAGTGGAGTCCCGAGCACCCATGCCATTAACAGTGCAGACACTGATACCTTAATGAATAAAGTACCCAAAAGGTTACAAAATTCCATTACCATATATATCTAGATTAGAAAGTAGCCCTACATTTATTTAACATTCATTCAATACAAATGTAGAGTTATCACAGCACCAATTACATTGAGATTTGTTCAGAATGAGTTAGTCATGTAAATTCCCAGCAGAAATGGATAATGGTCTCTGTGAGATGTAACCCTTTACTGCCGTCATCTCACTGCGTTGCTTTAGGCATCCTGAAATGACATGACTGAAATGACTGCTGAAATGACATGACTGAAATGACATGACTGAAATGACATGACTGAAATGACATGACTGAAATGACTGCTGAAATGACATGACTGAAATGACATGACTGAAATGACATGACTGAAATGGCTGCTGAAATGGCTGCTTTAAATTGTGCAGCAGCACACGTATTAAATATGACGCGGAAATATGATGGTTGAAAATGGCAATGAAACCCTCTGAAGCCCAACCACCCTCTGAAACTCAACAACCCTCTAAAGCTCAACAAAAGCCACTACTGATAAACAATCAGGTAGAAGAAAACCTAAACTCCTGTTAGGTATTTAGACTCTTTATCAGATTACACACAGATGGTAATATCCACGTGAAAACACTGATGTGCACCGACATCTGAAGTTCATGGGAGCGTGTCAAATTGTCTCCTCCCCTTCATCTACACTGATAGAATTGAATAAGTAATATCAATATGGGATCATAGCCTTCACCTATATTCACCTGGTCAGTCCATATCATCGAAAGAGCAGGTGTTCTTAATGTTTTGTGCACTCAGTGCAGGGTTTCTGTTCGCCGGTAATAGCCGGCTTTTGGCTGACAAAAATTGAAAAGCTGATAAATGAAATTGCCACCAGCCAATTGTCCGGGAGAAGAAAAACAAACATTGGGAAATAATGCTTTTTAGCCTGCTATTCATTGATGGAAATACCAGTCGATGTAAATACATTCAACATGTATATTGTACAGTAATATTGGATATGTATCTTGTTTATCACACGCGTACAGTATACAGATACAGAGCCTTTGAGCGAAAAATCAGTGCGAGAGCTCCTGCTACAGCATCTCAAACAGCAAACATAGGCAGCGGAAGGCAGGTTTCATCAGCGCATCACACACCACTTTACAATGAGCTGGAGGCAGTATGCATTTTGAAAACGCATATGTAATTGTTTGAACCCTGAACTTTTTAATACGTATTATGAGAAATGTGTTACTTTACTTCAAAGCAGCCAAAATCAGACCATATCCGTGGAGGCAATTATTTTTACATCATCTTTCTTTCATCGTCCAGTAGCCGCAATCCTAGTCATATCAGCAACCCATGATAGTTGTTTGCATATGAGATCTCCCCTCTTTCGACATTTCGAATGGAAATTTTCATCTCTGTCGCATGAAACCGCTCGCATGATGCCCTTTTGACGTCAAGTGTTTTCCTGCTAATTGCATTATGGAATGAACATTCGCGCCAGGGGAGGAGCTAAAGGAGGTCGGGCTTATTGTAATTGGCTGGAATGGAATTAATGGAACGTATCAACCACATCAAATGTATGTAAACGTCCTTTGACTCCATTCGTTGTAATTAGCCCATCCTCCTATAGCTCCGTCCCACCAGCCTCCACTGATTTCCACCTAGCCTACTGCCTTGTGCGCATTACTGAGCTTATAATGTGAAGAAATAATAGTATATCAACATTTTAAGCTAAACATTCTGATCTTTTGCATCAGACTTTTTAAAATATATATAAATATATATTTTTATGTATCCTAGGCCTACTGGTTGTATGAATTTGGGATCTATCATCCCAAACTGTCCCAGAGTCTGTTTGGAATAGGCTATTTCTTTCTCGACAAGCTGACCAATAGAATAGGTAGACTTTTCTACAACAGGGGATAGTAGATTGACATAGGCTAGTAATTTGACTGTTTGTTACTCGTCTTGTTGGCTGAGGAAAAGTAAATGTGGACAGTTACTCTGACGTCTTCAAAGAGTGCACATCAGAATTCAGTAAGGAACACACATGGTTGCATTCTCAACTTGCATGTCCAGTTAATATGAATTACCATAATATAAATGTGATTTCTGTCATTCTGAGCACCAGTGGGTGGACGCCCTAATCAGGTTATGCACCCAATGCATATGGGTAAATTTCTCAAATGCCCGGTAAATTAAAATGCTGCAGGTCAAATATCCAGCAACACATTTTCCTGACAGAAACCATGACCCAGTGTACATTTTTCAACCATTTTCCATCTGAAAAAATGTGGAATATGCAAAGGATTTGATTTCTGGTCAAACAGCTGAAAAAGAGGTCTTAGAAAACATCTACCGGATAAAGTATTACAAATGTATTAGAAATACATCAAAACACAATCATGTTGAAGTAAATTCCGTTACCAACATTTTTTGGGTCAATTAGTTCTAGTGTTTTTACGGATATAAGTGTTGTTTATGAATTATTAAGTGGTTAAAACTGTCAATTCCGTTACCAAATCGGTAATGGAATGTCTGCAACGGCTAGAACGGGAAATCATAGTAGTCACAAACCACAGTTGGGTTCACAAGTTTGGACAACACAATACAGTAGAGTTCAGTACCCTACATAGTAGAGCAGACTAGAGTTGAGTACACTATAATGTACTATACTGAACTGCACTGTACTATTCTCTACTCTAGTTTACTGAGCTCTACTGTGCTGTGCTTTGATGTCCAATATTGTGAAACATAGACGTCTATGATCGTTTCAGATTCCGGTCCGGTCCAACCAAATTTGGTCTTGTTTGGGGACAGATCTCATTAAAATAATAGCCATTGTGTAGAATAATACCCAAATATGCAAAGGAAGATAATGCATATTTATAACTTTGTGGACCTATATAGGATACATCACCATGAAGAGAATGATGTTCATATCCATAATCTGCAATTCTGTTACCGTGGAATTGCCCAGATGCTGTTACCATGGAATTGCCCAGATGCTGTTACCATGGAATTGCCCAGATGCTGTTATCGTGGAATTGCCCAGATGCTGTCCTTAGGGAGCTGCTTCGACTACTTTGTCAATTTCTCTAAAAGCCTTGATATTCCAGCAGCAGCAGTGATGGATCAGCTAATAAGATCTCCCTCCATTACCCTCTCAGACTAACCAACCAGCCCGCCCCCAACAAAACACTGACAGCATATGGTTTGTCATGAACGGTGAGGAGCCTGCTGCTTTTAGAAGTGGGGGACATCCCTCTTTCGCCCTCATCTTTACTCCCTCCTCCACGTCAGATCATGACTCAATAATCCTCACAAAATTATCTCACTCTCTCTATTACCCCAGTGGTTTACGTTGGCAAATTAACCATTTTCCTCCCTGGCGGCACGGTGCATTGCAGTGTAGACTGAGCCTGGTGTGCCTGGCCAGCTGATTTGAGAAGGGACAGGGAGAGAGGGGACGGGGAGAGAGGGGAAGGCCCTCAGCTCAGCACACACCCAATGTTCCAGCTGACAGCGGGGGCATGGGAGACCATTGTTCTTCCCCTCTGGCTGCTACCCACACAGCATGGAGCACAGCACAGCAAAGAAGTCATTAACTACCAGGGCCCGGCTGGGCCAGGCCTGGTACGACTACCAGGAGGAGGGGGCGGCCCGATGATGCAGTACCCAGGCCAAAGCTTGTCCCGATGGGGTGGAATCTGCCTGCCTGTCTGCCTGCCTGGCTCTCAGACTGCAGGGACACCATGACTCCATTCAGTCAGCATTGTTTCATTCTCTTTCACAGATTCTCTTTCATGTGCCAAGATCAAAACACCCAGACCTGCATTGTGTTTGGTCAGAGCAGATGTGCAGGGGGTAGGTAAAGCGGCATAGGGACAAGGCTATACTGTCTAAATGTTCAATGCATGGCCTGGAAGAATAGACACTGCACTGAGGTAGCCTATACACATTGGCTGATGGCAATGATGATCATTTATTGAATCTATTACTTTTAATTATGATTATTATACTAAAGGGGATTTGGAGTGAAAAAAAAAAAAAACAATGCGAGGAATATTCACAGGTGTGTGAATTAATGTCAATATCTTTCCTGTCACTGGGGAGCCAATTACATTGTAATGTTTTGTGTACTCGTGTGCATCGCCACACATGAATCACATGCCTGAATGCATAGGGAACCTCATCTGCAGTGCCCTGATATTACCTAGGTGGAGCTATCAACAACCTTAGCTTTTAAATAAAATAAAATGGCTAGCCCCTCCTCAAACTATGACTGTGAGCTAAGATATTAAGAATCATGACCATCCAGCCCAGGCAGTCTTTGTCATTTTGTGCATTTCAAATTGCACCCTACTTCCTATATAGGTACTCTAAAAGTAGTGAACAATATAGGGAATACGGTGCCATTTGGGATGCAGACATAGTCTCCCGAGAGGGAGCAGGTCCTATATCACACAATGAAGTGGAAAATTAAGGTCCTGAGGGCACTAAGGTCAACCAGCTGCCCTAGCAGATTTGAGCAAGCTGTGTGACCACACACTCCACCCCACAGTCATCTCTAGCACCAACACACTGGCCAGGGATTTGAATAATGAATGGAGCTAGCCCTCTACAATGCCCCATAGCCATTTACAAACTGCGTAACTCAAAATATATTTTTTTATCAAATCAAATGACATTTGTCACATGCGCCGAATACAACCTTACAGTGAAATGCTTACTTACAAGCCCTTAACCAACAATACAATTCTAAGAAAATGCAACAAAAAAAGTAAGAGATGAAATGGGTTTTATCATCCTGTTTTAATGCAAAATTTAGGCCTAGTAATTTGGTTAGTAAGCCCAGTTTTTGCCTACTTTTTGCTACGTCTTGCTCAAAGACAAATCAAACGACTTCTATGCTCACTTTGAGGACAATAAAGTGCCACTGACACGGCCCGCTACCACAGCCTGTGGGCTCTCCTTCTCCGTGTCCAACGTGAGTAAAACATTTAAACGTGTTAACCCTCGCAAGGCTGCCAGCCCAGATGGCATCCCGAGCCGCGTCCTCAGAGCATGCGCAGACCAGCTGGCTGGTGTGTTTACAGACATATTCAATCAATCCCAGTCTGCTGTCCCCACATGCTTCAAGATGGCCACCATTGTTCCTGTTCCCAAGATAGCAAGGGTAACTGAACTAAATGACTATCGCCCCGTTGCACTCACTGCTGTCATCATAAAGTCAATTGAGACAGTAGTCTAGGATCAAATCACCTCCACCCTACCTAGACCCATTTCAATTTGCTTACCACCCCAATAGGTCCACTGACGATGCAATCGCCATCACAATGCACACTACCCTATTCCATCTGGACAAGAGGAATACCTATGTAAGAATGCTGTTCATTGACTATAGCTCAGCATTCAACACCATAGTACCCTCCAAACACGTCATTAAGGTCGAGACCCTGGGTCTCAACCCCGCCCTGTGCAACTGGGTCCTGGGCTTTCTGACGGGCCGCCCCCAGGTGGTGAAGGTAGGAAACAACATCTCCACCCCTCTGATCCTCAACACTGGGACTCCACAAGGGTGTGTTGTCAGCCCTCTCCTGTACTCCCTGTTCACCCATGACTGCGTGGCCATGCACGCCTCCAACTCAAACATCAAGTTTGCAAACGACACCAGAGTGGTAGGCTTGATTACCAACTACGACGAGACAGCCTACAGGGAGGAGGTGAGGGCCCTCGGAGTGTGGTGTCAGGAAAATAACCTCTGTCTACAAAACAAAGGAGATGATCGTGAACTTCAGGAAACACCATAGGGAGTACCCCCCCATACACATCGACAGGACAGCAGTGGAGAAGGTGGAAAGTTTTAAGTTCCTCTGCGTACACATCACGGACAAACTGAAATGGTCCACCCACACAGACAGGGTGGTGAAGAAGGCGCAACAGCGCCTCTTCAACCTCAGGAGGCTGCAGAAATGTTGCTTGTCACCTAAAACATTGAGAAACTTTGACAGATGCACAATCGAGAGCATCCTGTCGGGCTGTAGCACCGCCTGGTACGGCAACTGCACCGCCCTCAACCGCAAGGCTCTCCACAGGGTAGTGCGGTCTGCACAACCGGGGGCAAACTACAGGACATCTACAGCACCCGATGTCACAGAAAGGCCAAAAAGATAATCAAGGACAACAACCAGAGCCACTGCCTGTTCACTCCGTTATCATACAGGAGGCGAGGTCAGTAAAAGGTGCATCAAAGCTGAGACCAAGAGACTGAAAAACAGCTTCTCTATCAAGGCCATCAGACTGTTAAACAGCCATCACCAGCACAGAGGCTGCTGCCAACATACTGACTCAAATCTCTGGCCACTTAAATAAATGGACCTAATAAATGGATCACTAGTCATTTTCAAAAACGCCACTTTAATAATGGTTACATATCCTACATGACTCATCTCATACCTATATACTGTACTCTATACCATCTACTGCATCTCGCCTATGCCGCACGGCCATCACTCATCCATATATTTTATATGTACATATTCTTATTCATCCCTTTACATTTGTGTGTATAAGGTAGTTGTTGTGAATTTGTTAAGATTACTTGTTAGATATTACTGCACTGTCGGAACTAGAAGCACAAGCATTTCCATAAACTCGCATTAACATCTGTTAACCATGTGGATGTGACCAATACAATTTGATTTGATTTGAGACTTCATATTCACAATGTTGGTCCAATCAACTAAAGTAGCTCCTTCCGACCCAGCTGCTCTGATGTTTCTTCTCAGTTTGACTTATTTCCTGCAGACTGAAATGCTTCGAGCAATTCAGATATTGATCCAAGAGCTTGCCTCTGTCAATCTCCAGCAATTATTACCTGGAATAATGATGACCCTTGCTCTGCTCGGGCGCTACTTGTTAAAAGCCAGGTGCAAGCAGGTGAAATTACCCAGCGAAGTGATTGCCATGGCTACCAATTACATATCGAAAAGGCAGACGGAGGGAGAAATACAATTTCACCAGGCTTCTCTGATGACTTTGTGAACCTTGCAGGGCAAAAGACCTATGTCCTGTATGCGAGAACATGCTTCTACTCAGAAGCCACTTTACAAAGAGCGGAGAATTAAAGTTTGCATTCAAGGTTAATCTTCCTCTAAGCTCTGAATGAGCAGGCATGGAGACTCCTGTGTGGCTCAGGAAATAAACCCACTTTAGCGCTCTTTCAGCCGGCCATTGTGAATGGATTACAGCGCATTCAGCTACATAGCATCTTTCTCTCGTGGTAAACACCCACTCCTGGTTGGTGCTGTGGTTGAGTGGGACCTTTATGGTTTATGGTCTCTACCCCCCTGCCTGCCTGCCCCCAGGGTAGGTCCTGTCATGGTGTATCAATAGAACTATCAATGACAGACCTATTGAGAAACAGGAGCAGGTGTCCTCGCATGGTCTCCACTGCACCACCACAGAAAAGTAATATTCCACGCCAGTGGCTTTTACTGATCTCGCCATCTGTGAGTCATTTCAATTCCATTTTCGGCGTAGAGGAAGCCAGTGCTGTTGTAGTTCCGTGCACCTTGATGCCAAAGGCACAATGTCTTAGGGGCTGGGGCTCCACTTTTCCACCAGCTTGTCTTTTGTCCCACTTCCTGGTTCTCATCTGCTCCCCGCCCTACTAAGGAGGCTGCCTGATAGACTACAAAGAAAACATATACATATATATATATATTAATGTGAGATGAAAACTAGTGGGTGTGCTGGCAGAGCTTGGTGTGATTCCCATGCACTAGACTATATTGAGATGGAGAGGCAGGGTGTGTCCCACTTCTCCAGTAGAGCATACAGATTGTGTTTGACACACACACACACACACACACACACACACACACACACACACACACACACACACACACACACACACACACACACACACACACACACACACACACACACACACACACACACACACACACACACACAGGCACAGCAGACTAGGCAGGAATACAGTCTTAGATCCTAAACCCACATGGTGCTGGGAAGGGTCTCTAAACATGACAAGTGTCAGTTGTTCCTTGAGAAACAGCCTTTCCCCTCTGATGGGTGTCCCACAGTAACAGACAGCCACTCATTTAAGCAGTCCAGTGTTGGTTGATAGATGGCACAAGATCATCCCAAGCTGTCAGCTTCTTCTGGTGACAAGTGTTTACAACACACACACACACACCAGTATATTTTTGAGTGCGTGTGTGCGCGTGTGCGTGTGTGCGCGTTCAAGGTGGTGCAATAATGAATGTAGAAGGTAAATACGTGTCCAACAAAAGCAACAGTGTGTCCCTTATACACACACATCTGATATACGTTATAACAACAACATATCACATCATTCTACAGATATCCTCGATTCAATGATTACACAGTGTCAATGAATAGCACATTTCTTATATTTTAGTGCTCATTAGATTTGAGAACTGGTACCTAAGCCGAGGGACTCACGTTCTCCAACAGAGACCAATTGGGGCTACGGCAAGAGATGATTTGCCATAGGTTCAAGACAATGGCTTACCCCGTCCAGCATTGCATGTTTGAAAACGTTTCACTTCACTGAAATAAAGGGTTTCAAATATTGTACTTTCATCCTACCGGTTTTGAAAAAAGCATCCGTATCTGAATCATTCGGTCCCTCCTCGGCTGCTTCAGCAGAATTCATGTTTTCTACTTGAGGATTTCAAGAGACAATGTAGCCCGAAATATATCCAGTGATTCAGTGATTACTTTAACCAAATCAATGCAGCGCGGGCTGGCTTCTTCATGTTCTTGAGTTCTTTGTCACAGGCGCTCGCGTTTTTCAGTCGTGGGTTTCCGTCCTTGTGCTTGGGCTGTATTTTGCGCTCTATTGTTTCACATTCAACCTCCTCCGTTCGCAGCCCCGGCGCCACAAAAGGAACCCAATGCGCGCGTGACAAAATTAAGATACCGTACGATTTCAAATGGGTTGTTCTGCTGGGAAAAGAGCGGATTTACACTAAACGCCCCACGTCTTGAGTATAATATAGCCCAGAGCATCCCAGAAAATTAGCGGTAGCCTATAAAGTCAAGGCATCGGCATATGGTTGCATTACAACGGTTTCTTGGCAGTTCGTTCCAGTGATGTCACGAAAGCTGCATAATGAAATTGGTCTGGCTATGAAAAAAAGCATCAAAATGATTGTACATATATAACCTAAGTCGTTTACAGAAAAAAAGTCATAATCGTACGAAGTCCGTATCTAACCCCCAAATCCCTTGCCTCCTTGTTTATTGTAAAATCCGCTAATCGCGCAGATAGGAGCTGTATCAGCACAGCCTTGAACAGCAGGATGTGTTCCCAACAATAGCTCAGAAGCAGACCCCTCCGCCCCTATACCCTCGCCCCCTAAACGCACTCCTTTCCCTTTTCACTAGATTGCTAAGGTGAATAAACTGCTGTGGAGAAAGTTGACAAGAAGCCGCAATATATGACTTATTTTGGGATTAGACACAACCCCTTTATTCAAACCAATAGCCTATGTATTTTCTCCCAACATAGATAGCAATTATTATTTTTTAAACACCCTGCCAAATAGAATGACAAGCCTTTCGCTACACCCGCAAAAGCATCTGCTAAATATGTGTATGTGACCAATACAATTTGATTTGATCATCACAATGCAGATAGGCTACTGCTCTGCAACGTGTGCTTGAAGCCTACACAATTCCATGTGATAACTCCATTTCTATATGTAGGGCGATAAAACAACTGATGTTAGTCTATTGGCCTACCAGCTACCTCTCTCACCCCATGATTTGACAAAGCACGTCCCGTCACTCAAAAGGCACTCTCTCCCGTTGTCCCCGTGATGCCCCCTATCGCAACATCTCATCATAGGCCTAATTAAGAGTCAATTATATATGGAAACACTTAGGAACTTTTCCCAAATCTCATTCTATTCTACTGGCCCGTTTCTTGAGAGCAGTTTCGGATCATTTTGAATTAAACATTTGTGTAGCCTTCCCTAAATATGAAAGATAACGTTCGCTGTTATTTCATTAGGCTTATTAAAATCACAATGACATCGGATTCATTGCGGCACTGTGGTCACGCTGTTGTCTGGCCGGTAGACAGAAAGCTAAATACTCCCCTCTAGTGATAGCCTAGTTTTTCCAGTAGACCACCAACAAATGTAAGACAATAGTGGCACAACGCTCCACGTCGCAACGACTTAACGCTATGTTATGTGGCTACCTACCCAGAAGGTATTCATTACCAAAAACGCAGAGGAGTCAAATGTGTTTTCCTTCTTGGGATAGAGCTAAAGGAGAACGATAAATTGATAATTCTTCTTATATTGGAATGCGTGTGCTTGCTGGCAGGGGGAAAAAAAACGATTGGATGGCCATCACAAGTAGGTCTAAAAGAATTAGTCGTGGAGCTTTCTTTTTCCATCAAGGCAGTCTTGAAGAACGAAAGGAGCAACTTCTTTGATTTAAATAAGACTTTATTTACTTGGCACTTCGATGGAGATATTTCAAATAGCGTGACAAATAAACGCCAACGCGTTTCTGCTTAGTAGACCTTTGAGTGGCAAGTTAACCAATCCAAAATATGTAACACAATAATTCAATTAAATAACAGAATACAGAGAAGGTATATATAATAATAACAATAATAAGCAGTTCAGAGCGTTGGGCCAGTAACCGAAAGGTCCTCAAGCCCATTAGGTGAAAAAATCTGTTGATGTGCACTTAAACCTAATTGCTTCTGTAAATTGCTCTGAATAAGAGTGTCTGCTAAATGAATAAAATGTTTAAACTGAAAAAGTTATATAGCTAATAGACTATTATTAATGGGAGATTTAAAAAAACATTGACACAATTATTTTGCTCTCACAGCCATGCAATCTCCATAGACAAACATTGGCAGTGGAATGGCCTTACTGAAGAGCTCAGTGACTTTCAATGTGGTACTGTCATAGGATGCCAACTTTCCAACAAATCAGTTTGTCAAAATTCTGCCCTGCTTGAGCTGCCCCGGTCAACTGTAAGTGCTGTTATGGTGAAGTGGAAACGTCTAGGAGCAACAATGGCTCAGCCGTGAAGTGGTAGGCCACACAAGCTCACAGAACGGGACTGCAGAGTGCTGAAGCGCATTTGTGCTTTAAAATTGTCTGTCCTCAGTTGCAACACTCACTACCGAGTTCCAAACTGCCGCTGGAAGCAACGTCAACACAATAACTGTTCGTCGGAAGCTTAATGAAATGGGTTTCCAGCAGCCACACACAAGCCTAAGAACACCATGCGCAATGCCAAGCATCGTCTGGAGTGGTGTAAAGCTCGACGCCATTGGACTCTGGAGCAGTGGAAACGCATTCTCTGGAGTGATGAATCACGCTTCACCATCTGGCAGTCCGACAGACAAATTTGGGTTTGGCGGAGGCCAGGAGAACGCTACCTGCTCCAATGCATAGTGCCAACTGTAAAGTTTGGTGGACGAGGAATAATGGTCTTGGGTTGTTTTTCATGGTTCGGGCTAGGTCCCTTAGTACCAATGAAGATAAATCTTAATGCTATAGCAAACAATTACATTCTAGACGATTCTGTGCTTCCAACTTTGTGGCAACAGTTTGGGGAAGGCCCTTTCCTATTTCAGCATGACAATGCCCCCGTGCACAAAGTGAGGTCCATTCAGAAATGGGTTGTCGAGATCGGGGTGGAAGAAATTGATTGGCCTGCACAGAGCCATGACCTCAAACCCATCAAATACTTTTGGAATGAATTGGAACGCTGACTGCGAGTCAGACCTAAATCGCCCAACATCAGTGCCCGACCTCACTAATGCTCTTGTTGCTGAATGGAAGCAAGTTCCCGCAGCAATGTTCCAACTTCTAGTGGAAAGCCTTCCCAGAAGAATGGAGGCTGTTGTAGCAGCAAACGGGGGACCAACTCCATATTAATGCCCATGATTTTGTAACGAGCAGGTGTCCACATACTTTTGGTCAGGTAGTGTACCTCCCAGTTATCTGCAAGGGGGAGCATTAGGAAGCTGGAGATTGGGTATGAATGGAAAAGTGTGAATATGCCAGAGGACATCTTGAGCCACATCCTTTCAATAGGAAAGTTTGGTGAATAAATTGAATGAAATAAATTCCTTAATTCATGTTGCAGTTATCTTGGAAAGGTAAATATTAATGCATTGTAAATGCTCATTTGATGTCATTTCATTGCAGATCATTTCTATACATAGACTATATACTGCCACTCTCATATGACAAATATAGTATGTGTCCCTTGAGGAAGAGGTCTTCTGACTCTAACGGGACTTCCTGGAATATTTACCCTCTTATTCCATGCCTTGACAGACCCTTAAAGATGTTACACCTGCTACATACTGAACTGCGATCCCAACTGTAAGCCTCCAGATACATGTGTGTCCTTTGAAACCTTCCGTTTCTCTACACCTGCCTGCAGTTGGGAATGGGAACATCTCACAACTGCGGATTGACCGAGTTCTCGGGTATCAACCCCAAAAATAAAAAGAGAACACATGAGTGAAAGGCATTTATGACACCTCCATAGATAGGGTTTGAAGACGTATTCAAAGCAGTGGGTCAGTGTCAAGTCACCTCACTGCTCCGAGTGAAATCCTTTTCTTGAATCATTTTGCATTCATTATAAATTCCTTATTGTCTCTGTATCCTGTTTTGTTCCTCACGGGAACAATGGTGGGGTGAAAGTGTCAGACTTCATCAACGATCGCAAATTGCATCTGGATCCAATGACACGATTCATACTTACTAATCAGATCCCATTGTAGTGGAAATAACTGTTATTCTATTTTAGACTAGACTAGAAATCCTCTTTTCTGTTTTACATTGACTGCTAAAGAATGCCTTCAATGTGATGAGATAACAGCAACATTTCAAATGGTGCAGTTTTGTAGGCCTACAGCCAGTGTGTGTGTGTGTGTGTGTGTGTGTGTGTATGTACATGTGTGTGTGTGTGTGTGTGTAGGTGTGTAGTTCTCCCATAAGACCACCCCTAACACTGGGAATGTTTTGTCCCACAGATGGGCCCGCTGGGCCACCAGGTGCCAGGAAGTGACAGCCTTCCTCAACCAACCAGGTCGGGTCCTGCCACCAAAATACACACTTCTCTCTGGCTATTTTAAGCTTGCTCAGTTCTGAATGTGCGTGTGTGCTGTCTAATGAATGCACACTTTGTTTTCACTACATTGTCTTTTTATGATTATCTGAGTTCAGAAATATCCTGTATGATTTGCTTTGATATTGTGTTTGCCCTGTAGCTATATCTCCAACCACAATTAACTTGTGGTAATTGAAACCCTCCTTTGTGCATCTTGTCAGCAACAAAATGCTTTGTGGAGCTCAAAATGGTAATTTCTGAGACAGATTCCTTTGTTGGTTGCGTTCGTGATTGGAATATTCTGTCTACCGAGCCCAGGATACATACAGGTAGATTAGATGATATTGCAAATCATTCTCTGATTACTTGGTTCGATCCAGCTCCTGCCGTTTCCATGGTGACCAGAGCACGGGATGTTCTGCAGTCTAAGTTGATGATCTGTGGGCCAGGTGGCCTGCGGCCATCAGACTATGGCCTGTTAACAGGTCCTCTGCCAGGGTCCTCATGGTTTACCCACAAACACAGACCCGCAGACAGAGACAAATGCACAGCATATGGTTAAAGCATCCGACAGCCACAACCAGGAGGAAGTCCTAATATGGACAGCGTAAGCCTAAATCGGGTATAAAGCGGGAAGTAGCTTATGACTTGTCTTAGTAGAATGACCATGATTATGTGGACATTATTACCCTCATGATTTAAATAGTTTGACCAAACGTTTCAAGAGAAGAGCAGCTGTACAGCACATCAAAAACATCACAGAGCCATGAAAATCAAGAGACAGTAAAATACCTTAATAAAAACCTTGAGTGCTTAATATGCACTGAGCTTCTTCCTTGCAAGCTCAATACAGTATATTACTGAACCCTGGTTATGGGGAAATGTGGCTAAGGCAGGCACTGCATGCACCCTAAAAGTTGTTATCCTTTATAAAATAGATTTTGCATATCTGTAATACACAGGGAAAATAATCTGTAGGAAAAATGACGATTTCGAAAAGAGATTGGCAAACTGACCACAGGATATTATGGGAGAGTTGTTGCATGTATTGGGTGGAGAACTATTCATATGAGAAAGTTGGGGATAATTCAGTAGTACACTTTCTAACTTTAGCCAGTAGATGGTGCTATGCACCAGAAGGCCTGGGTAATATTGTAAAACTGTATGGGTTAACAATTGTTATGGATTTTGTAACATTTGAAACATCCTCACTGTCCACAAACTTAAACAAATTGGACTTTGGCAATGGCAGTAACTTTTTTTTAAATATCCAAAGACATATAAGTCTCAATAACTTACGCATTTCGGTTTACAAACCAAAAACCTCACCTCAAACGACGGAATGTCTTGCCACATGGCAGTACCACTCTCCAATTGGAAAAGTGTGTTGCCAAAACCAGGCCATAAAACATTCCTAGAAACCACACAGCGGGTTGACTGCTTTAATCAGTGGAGTGGGTTGGCCAATTACAGAGATACAGCCACAAACTGACAGGAAGAAAATAATTACTGCATTAAGTACGGGAGATATGCAGATCAGGGGCGCCTCTCCCTCTCATATTGACTTCTCTAAATGTCAAGGTCAACAAGGTTATACAGTAGCTATCTCCAGTCCAGGGTGTTAGCACGGCTGCTAACTCTGAGCCCCTTTTAACGGCGTTAGCAGCCGTACTAACGCCCTGGACCAGAACTATACAGGTGCCTACATGTCATGGTAAGGTCAAGTGCATTCCATAACATTTGCATTTATAGTATTTTATCCTAATTACATTTTCCATCCTTCCATTCCAAATGGTGTAGTCGGTGTTAACAAGCCAGTGGAATACACTCGGAAGTAGGAGAAGTAAGAGAAGTGTGGAGTGTGAAAAACACCAGGACACTCCAATAAAGCATACCAATGTTTTTCACTACATGACTTAAGATATACAACTAATGTGTATGGGGGGGGGGGGGGGGGGTAATTTTTTTGCTAAGGCTCAGTGTTGAAAAGCATTTTAAACTGCCTTCCCTAGAGCAGGGTTTATACCGTATGTGGAGGGAAGACCGAGGGGGGCTTCCTATACCTCTGTGTTTCAGACAGTCTAGGACTGTTTTGTCTGGAGATTCGTTTGAGGCAGCACTCCCAGAGAATGTTTACTTTTACCTTTCCGGTGGGCTAGCTACTCTTGATCTGATTCCCATGATTCCCAAGTAGCCTACTGTAAGACCTGCCTCTTTCTGGAATGGGTAGGGGTGGGTGTCAACATTTTTACATGGAATATGAGATTGCCTAATAGAAGCTGAACACCTTTAATATAACAGCGTATATCATTGTTTTGTGAAGTCTGTTATAGCTGACCTATTCAGACGTTTATCATTTTGTAATGCCTGAGACACAATAAGTACTCAGGAGAACTGCTTAGTCCGCCCAGAGAGGTACAAACCCTATTGCTCCTTTGCTTAACCAACACAGTTCATTAAAGGATAGGAAAGGACACTGAGTTATAGAGAATACACTGATCTGCTGATGGACTGATAAACTGAAGTGCAGTAGTACGACATAGTACAATATCCACTAGAGAGCAATGATGTAACACTGATGCTGACCGCTCAATGCACAATTGGAAAATTAGTTATGATCTGTTCAAAAAGTTAGATGAGGTTTGGTAAGTATGCAGTTTGACTTCCAGCGTGTGTTATTTGATCAAGTTGTTGACAGAATACCACACTAAATATCTCAAGTCTTCCTTTGCATAAACCTAAGAAACAGATATCATCATTATCCTAATCGAATCACACGTTCCCTTTGACACTTTCTCTCAAGCGCTAGGTAGTTTGTTTCTAACATATGGACTGTTTTTCCAACATTCAGTCCGCTGTCTTCTTTTTGCTTTCTGTGTTTCCTATATAGCACTGCCATCACTGACAGTTGACAGGTTGTGAAGTCAGCTGCAAGTCAAGAAATGCATTTTACCGGGGGGACTGTAACAGCCAGGAGACGTGGCAGGTATCCATTCAGCCTCTAACTTCAAACCCATACGGACTAAATTACCATTCCACATGTTACAACTGTCTGCCTCAACTCTTACAACTGCTCAGCTCCTAAAACATTTATTTTTCACAGTAATATTTCATCAGTGGTGTAAAGTACTTAAGTAAAAATACTTGAAAGTACTACTTAAGTAGGTTTTTGGGGTATCTGTACATGACTCTTTTTTTTGACAACTTTTACTTCACTACATTCCTAAATAAAATAATGTACTTTTTACTCAATACATTTTCCCTGACACCCAAAAGTACTTGTTACACTTTGAATGCTTAGCAGGGCAGGAAAATTCACACACTTATCAAGAGAACATCCCGAGGCAACCCATATTGCCTCTAATCTGGCGGACTCACTAAACACTTTTTTTATTTTATTTAACCTTTATTTAACTAGTTAAGCCAGTTATGAACAAATTCTTATTTACAATGATGGCCTACCAAAAGGCAAAAGGCCTCCTGGGGGATGGGGGCTGGGATATATATATATAGAGAGAGAGAGATATATAAGACAAAACACACATCATGTCAAGAGAGACAACACAACACTACATAAAGAGAGACCTAAGACATACTTAGTTTGTAATTGATGTCTTGAGTGTTGGAGTGTGCGTAAATAAAAATATGAAATCCAAAATATATTTAAAAGCAAATACTTTTAGACTTTTACTCAAGTAGTATTTTACTGGGTGACTTTCACTTTTACGTAAATCATTTTCTATTAAGGTATCTTTACTTTTAAGTGTGACAATTGAGTACTTTTCCTCCAATGTATTTCATAGCACAAAAAATACTTGACACTTTTAAATTGGGCTTTCAAAATCGGGAGATACAGCTCGTGGCTCTTGGTGATAGTAGTCAACTATGGTGTCTGAACTTCTTGTGGATTGAGTACAGTGAGAAATGCAGAGAAACGACACTAGCCCGGTCCTTTTTGTTTTGAGTAATCACAAGTAAGCCTGATAAACTGGGCATTCAATGTTATCAATAACTATCTATAAAGGTTTAAAAGATGATTACATTTCAGAATAATAGCTTTCTGATTGCAGGCTATGTGAACTAAGCACTGAAAAGCGTATTTAAGTTATCTATTTGAATTTACCATCTGAAAATATTGTACTAATCCTCAAATACATGTAAGAAGTTGATGGCCATTGGTTCAAAACACCCTTGAGCTGAGAGCAATATACATCACGTAGTTCATGCAGAATTTACAGTTCACAAATGCTGTGACCCAGACCAGACAGTACATTTTGGGGAGAGATTTGCACATTTCCAGACCTTCCCCTTTCCCATCTCACACGACCAATGAAACGTCTCGCAACGCATGTTAGAACTGACGCCAAAAAGTTTGATACTGGCAAACGAAAACCGCAAGAACTGAATAAAGTAGTCTCGACGGTAAGTCCGACGGGTGAGTGACTTACCTGTCTTTGAAAGCGCGATTCATTTTCTCGCTGAGTTCTTTGAGGAAAAGTTTGAGCAAAGGAGCAGCGCTTCATATTAGGGGGGCACTACTTTGTAGCACTCTGCAACGTGCTGCTAAGGTAAATCCAACTGAAATATTGAACATGTTTGGCAGAGCCTAGGCTACCGGTATTGCATAGGCTTACGTTTATAATAAAGCAACTGACTATGACAACTTTTATTATATCCTACTTAATTTATTTATTTAGATTTCTCTTATTATTGCATGTGTTTCCATTTTTCAGCGTTTTTTAAAACTTTTTTATTTAAATGTATGAAATTACTATTTACATTATTCTACTGAATGATTAGTAGCCTAATACTTTACCAGAATATTTTCAAGCAAATGTTTTTTTAACCTTTCATTTATTGCCTTTGAGTTCTAAATTGCACGTAAACACTGCAGTAGATAAATAGATAATCATGTAGCGTATTTTAATTTAACGTGGTCGCAGGGCAATTCGTATTGTTCTATATATATATGTGACCCTTCACTCAGGATGATATATTACGTTACCTTACATAATGAATGGAATAGCTGTTGTACAATATCATGCAAGTCATAGGATGTATAGTATCATACGTCTTACCCGGTCATACAATATCATACACGTTATCATACAAGATGTATTGTAATGACCCCGATAAATAAATGTTTTTATAAACTATTTCATTTAGCAGATGCTCTTATCCAGAGCGGCTTACAGGCGGAATTAGTGTTAAGTCCTTTACTCAAGGACACATCGACAGTCATTTCGGGCATTCGAACCAGAGACCTTTTGGTTACTGGGCCAAACGTCTTAACTGCTTTTCTCACACGGATCACATGGCCTGTCCATGTGAACCCCTTATCCTTCGGCAGCAATGGTGGTTTAGGTCAGTTGTTCCCAACCTGGGGTACTAGGACCCATGGGGGTACTTGGCCTATCCACAGTGGGTACTTGAGGAGACTCATGAGACCATAGGACCACTGGTAAAATGCGTATGAAGGGGAACTTCCTGCGGGGTACTCCGGGCAGTCAAAATTCAGTTGGTGGTACAGTAAATGAAATAGGTTAGGAACCACTGATTTTTACCTTGTCAGCTCGGGGATTCGGTCTTGTACCCTTTCAGTTACTAGTCCAAAGCTCTAACCACTAGGCTACCTGCCGCCTGTGTTGGTGACTGCAGGCCCTCCCTGGAAGCTCAGTGTGCACCTGTCTAGATCTAGCTTCCTTCCCACACAGGATGATGCACCGTCCTGACCCCTACTGTAATTATCCCCTTCCTTTCCATGGGTGCCAGCTCACCTGTGACTGTGCAGAGCTGCACAGTTGTGGCCTCAAACTGAGCCCAACCTGTTACAATTTCCAGTCTCACCATGGTTACTGTGGATCCAGTGTCCACCAGGGCAGAGCAGAGCACCCCCTCCACAGTGACTGGGATGTGACAAAAGTCCCCAACACAGGTCCGGCCCGCCCATCCACTTGCAGTTGTCTGCTTCTGGGGGAAGTGGAGCCTCGCTCCCTCGTCTGTGCTGTTGGGCTCCCCCTGGCGATGGTGGGGGTTGGAAAAGAGAGACAGGGGTCTGCACGGCACCGTCTATGCGGACCCCAAGACGTTTCCCTGGGCTCTGGGGGACATTGGGCAATTCCTGCTCAAATGGCCTGGCTGGCCACTCCGCCAGCAGACCATGGGGCCAGGGCGTGTGTTGTGTGCTGTCTGGAGCGATACAGCACAAATGAGTTCAGTCATTTCAGTCACTCATGCAGGCTTTTCCAGCTCTGGGCTACTCTGCACCACAGCCCGCAAAGTGGGTGTATCTCCAAACGCCCCCACTGAAGACCCGGCCCACACAATCTCCCTCTCCAAAGCCAACTCCAAGGCTTTCTGTAATGACTCTGGATGAGCCAGCTGGGTCTGTGTGCAGCTCCGTAGGAGAGAGCGCCTGTATGAACTGGTCGTGTGCCAGCTTGCTCTGCACGGATGGGGGGCATGTGAGCGTATGTCCGCAAGTGAGCCTCTCAAAGTCCTTAGTTACCACCCGTAGAGGCTCCCCTGTCTGCTTGCATCTATTACTCTGTTTGGAGCGCAGTAGCCCTCAGTGTTCTAACTAAAGCCCTATAATCACGTCTCTCCTTCGGGACAAGCAACAACGAACAGGACAGAGCATGGTTTGTGCAAGCAGGCTTTGTGCCCTGATGCCCTCACGACCACCTCAGCCAGGTCCTTCGATGTCTGTGGGTTCGTAGTGTCAACCCTGCAACGCACACACACTTACATACACCAACTGGTTGATGGACTACTGAATGTTTTTTTTCTTCTCTTGCTTTTTGTTCTTTTCCATATTTATATCTATTTATATCATCTATCTCTGATAAGCTACCCAGAGAAGGGTTCAAATAGCCCATATTCATATTTGTAGCCGTAGAAATAAGGTTAATGAAATCATTAACTTATCAAATAACATTTAATATATTAGCCATTTCTGAGCTTCACTTAGATAACTCCTTTGATGTTACAGCAGTAGCAATACAAGGATATAACATCTACAGAAGAGACAGGAATGCCTATGGGGGAGGTGTTGCCGTATATATTCAGTGCCATATCCCTGTAATGTTAAGAAGTGATCTCATGGCAAGTGTTATTGAGGTGTTGTGGTTACAGGTTCACCTGGCTCATCTAAAGCCTATTATTTTAGGTTGTTGCTGTAGGCCACCAAATGCTAACAGTCAGTGTCTAAACTGAACAAAAATATAAACGCAACATGCAACAATCAGTCAATTGAAATAAATGCATTAGGCCATAATCTATGGATTTCACATGACTAGGCAGGGGCCCAGCCAATCAGAATGAGTTTTACCCCACAAAAGGGCTTCATTACAGACAGAAATACTCCTCAGCACTCCCCCGCCATCTCCTTAGACAATCCCGCAGGTGAAGAAGCCGGATGTGGAGGTCCTAGATTGGCGTGGTTACATGTGGCTTGCAGTTGTCAGGCCGGTTGGATGAACTGCCAAATTCTCTAAAACAACGTTTGAGGCTGCTTACGGTAGAGAAATTAACACTCAATTATGTGGCAACAATTCTGTTGGACATTCCTGCAGTCAGCATGCCAATTGCACACTGCCTCAGAACTTGAGACATCTGTGGCATTGTGTTGTGTGACAAAGCTGCACATTTTAGAGTGGCCTTTTATTGTCCCCAGCACAAGGTGCACCGGTGTGATGATCATGCTGTTTAATCAGTTTCTTGATATTTTATGCCTGTCAGGTGGATGGAGTCTCTTGACGAAGGAGAAATGCTCACGAACAGGGTTGTAAACAAATTTGTACACAAAATTTGAGAGAAATAAGTTTGTGTGTGTATAGAACATTTCTGGGATATTTTATTTCAGCTAATGAAACATGGGACTAACAATTTACCAGTGGTGTTTATTTTAGTTCAGTATAGATAATGTTTGTGAAACGCTTGATAGTGTGTGATGAACACAGAGAGGTCTATTCTCTGGGTGACCTGAACATTGACTGATTAGCAACTAGCTGTCCTCTCAAGAGGAAGCTTCTGTGACTAATGCCTGTGATATGACCCAGGTTATCACTCAGTCAACTGCAGTGTATACCAATAGTGTTGGATCTGTGACAACCACTTGTATTGATCATATCTTTACTAATGCTCCAAAGCAATATCAGTTCCCATTGGCTGTAGAGACCATAACATTATCCAGATGCATCACTGGAAGTACTTGTAAAATGATTCATGCCATTTTTGACAAGCATGTTAAGAAATTAGTGGCGAGAACTGTTAGAGCCCTCTGAATTGAAGAATCGTATGACTCAAAGTAGAGGTCGACCGATTTCAAGTTTTCATAACATTTTTGGATGCCAATTATGACCGATTACATTGCATTCCACGAGGAAACTGCGTTGCAGGCTTGACCACCTGTTACGCGTGTCCAGCAAGGAGTCAAGGTAAGTTGCTAGCTAGCATTAAACCTATCTTATAAAAAACAACCAATCTTAACATAATCATGGTTGATGATATTACTAGGTTAACTAGCTTGTCTTGCTTTGCATATAATTAATGCTGTGCCTCTTAATTTATCATCGAATCACAGCCTACTAAGCAAAAACGGGTGATGTTTTAACAAATCGCGTTCGTGAAAAAAGCTCAATCGTTCCACGAATGTTTCTAACCATAAACATCAATACCTTTCTTAAAATCAATATACAAAGTATATTTTTTTAAACCTGCATATTTACACTGCTCAAAAAAATCAAGGGAACACGTAAACAACACAATGTAACTCCAAGTCAATCACACTTCTGTGAAATCAAATCCAAATCCATTTAGGAAGCAACACTGATTGACAAATTTCACGTGCTGTTGTGCAAATGGAATAGACAACAGGTGGAAATTATAGGCTATTATCAAGACACCCCCAATAAAGGAGTGGTTCTGCAGGTGGTAACCACAGACCACTTCTCAGTTCCTATGCTTCCTGGCTGATGTTTTGGTCACTTTTGAATGCTGGTGGTGCTTTCACTCTAGTGGTAGCATGAGACGGAGTCTACAACCCACACAAGTGGCTCGGGTAGTGCAGCTCATCCAAGATGGAACATCAATGCGAGCTGTGGATTGAAGGTTTGCTGTGTCTGTCAGCGTAGTGTCCAGACCATGAAGGAGCTACCAGGAGACAGGCCAGTACATCAGGAGACGTGGAGGAGGCCGTAGGAGGGCAACAACCCAGCAGCAGGACCGCTACCTCCGCCTTTGTGCGGAGGTTTCTTTGGGGGGCCACACAGCCCTCCATGTGCTCGCCAGAGGTAGCCTGACTGCCATTAGGTACCGAGATGAGATCCTCAGACCCCTTGTGAGACCATATGCTGGTGCAGTTGGCCCTGGGTTCCTCCTAATGCAAGACAATGCTAGACCTCATGTGGCTGGAGTGTGTCAGCAGTTCCTGCAAGAGGAAGGCATTGATGCTATGGACTGGCCCGCCCGTTCCCCAGACCTGAATCCAATTGAGCACATCTGGGACATCATGTCTCGCTCCATCCACCAACACCACGTTGCAACACAGACTGTCCAGGAGTTGGCGGATGCTTTAGTCCAGGTCTGGGAGGAGATGCCTCAGGAGACCATCCGCCACCTCATCAGGAGCATGCCCAGGTGTTGTAGGGAGGTCATATAGGCACGTAGATGCCACAAACATTAATGAGCCTCATTTTGACTTGTTTTAAGGGCATTACATCAAAGTTGGATCAGCCTGTAGTGTGGTTTTCAACTTTAATTTCGAGTCACTCCAAATCCAGACCTCCATGGGTTAATAAATTTGATTTCCATTGATCATTTTTGTGTGATTTTGTTGTCAGCACATTCAACTATGTAAAGGTAAAAGTATTTAATAAGAATATTTCATTCATTCAGATCTAGGATGGGTTATTTTAGTGTTCCCTTTATTTTTTTGAGCAGTGTAGTTAAAGGAAATTCAAGTTAGCAGGCAATATTAACTAGGGAAATTGTGTCACTTTTCTTGCATTCATTGCACGCAGAGTCAGGGTATATGCAACAGTGTGGGCCACTGGGCTCGTTGTGAACTAATTTGCCAGAATTGTACATAATTATGATTTAACATTGATGGTTGTGCAATGTAACAGCAATATTTAGACTTAGTTGCCACCCATTCGATAAAATTATAGTTTCCGGATTTGACCATATTAATGACCTAAGGCTCTTATTTCTGTGTTTATTATATTATAATTAAGTCTATGATTTGATAGAGCAGTCTGACTGAGCGGTGATAGGCAGCAGCAGGCTCGTAAGCATTCTTTCAAACTTTACTGCGTTTGCCAGCAGTTCTTAGCAATGCATGAATCACAGCGCTGTTTATGACTTCAAGCCTATCAACTCCTGAGATTAGGCTGGCAATACTATAGTGCCTATTAGAATATCCAATAGTCAAAGTTATATGAAATACAAATGGTATAGAGAGAAATAGCTGACGCGTCATAATTCCTATAGTAACTACAACCTAAAACTTCTTAACTGGGAACATTGAAACTGGGAATATTGAACCACCAACATTCATATGTTCTGAGCAAGGTACTTAAACGTTAGCTTTTTTTACATGGCACATATTGCACTTTTACTTTCTTCTCCAACACTGTGTTTTTGCATTATTTAAACCAAATTGAACATGTTTCATTATTTATATGAGACTAAATATATTTTTATTATATCAAGTTAAAATAAGTGTTCATTGTTCATTCAGTATTGTCAGAATAATAGTAGTGATTTATTTCAGCTTTTATTTATTTCATCACATTCCCAGTGGGTCAGAAGTTTACATACACTCAATTAGTATTTGGTAGCATTGCCTTTAAATTGTTTAACTTTGGTCAGACGTTTTGGGTTGCCTTCCACAACACAAGCTTCCCACAATAAGTTTGGTGAATTTTGGCCCATTCCTCCTGACAGAGCCTGTGTAACTGAGTCTGGTTTGTAGGCCTACTTGCTCACATGCGCTTTTTCAGTTCTGCCCACACATTTTCTATAGGATTGAGGTCAGGGCTTTGAGATGGCCACTCCAATACCTTGACTTTGTTGTCCTTAAGCCATTTTGCCACAATTTTGAATGTATGCTTGGTGTCATTGTCCATTTCGAAGATGCATTTGTTACCAAGCTTTAGCTTCCTGACTGATGTCTTGAGATGTTGCTTCAATATATCCACATAATTTTCCTTCCCTCATGATGCCATCTATTTTGTGAAGTGCACCAGTCCCTCCTGCAGCAAAGCACCCCCACAGCATGATGCTGCCACCCCTATACTTCACTGTTGGGATGGTGTTCTTCGGGTTGCAAGCCTCCCCCTTTCTCCCTCCAAACATAACGATGGTCATTATGGCCAAACAGTTCTATTTTTGTTTCATCAGACCAGAGGACATTTCTCCAATAAGTATGATCTTTGTCCCCATGTGCAGTTGCAAAACGTAATCTGGCTTTTTATGGCGGTTTTGGAGCAGTGGCTTCTTCCTTGCTGAGCTGTTGTTCTGGGATTGATTTGCACTTTTCGCACCAAAGTATGTTCATCTCTAGGAGACAGAACGCGTCTCCTTCCTGAGCAGTATGACGGCTAAAGGAGTTTGTGCATCCACAGGTGTGAAAGGAAGCTAAAGTAATTCCACTGCTTAGAAATAGTAAAGCAGCCTTTGCTGGCTCGAAAAGCAGCCCAATCAGTTTGCTACCTATTAAACTGATAGAGATAATTGTGTTTGACCAAATACAACTTGTTCTCTGAAAAATATCATTAACTACTGACTTTCAGCATGCATATACAGAAGGGCACTCAACTTGTACTGCACTGACTCAGGTGAAAGATGATTGGTTAAAATAAATGGATAAAATTATATTTGGAGCTGTATTGTAAGGATTTCAGTGCAGCCTTTTATGTTATTGATCATAGATTGTTATTGAAGAAACTCAGTTGATATGGCTGTACATCACCTGCTATCAAATGGTTGGAGAGTTATTTATCCAATAGAACCCAGAGAGTGTTCTTTAATAGAAGCCTCTCTAACATCAGATATGTACAGTGCGTTGTTCCTCAGGGCTGTTGTTTTTCTCTATTTTTACAAATAATTTGCCACTGGTATTACACAAAGCTAGAATGACTATGTATGCAAATCATCACACACACTATATGTCAACACCCAAAGCCAGTGAGATCACTGAAATTCTAAATGAGGAGTTAGTCAGTATTGGAATTGGTGATTTAATTAATAATAAACTGGTCTTAAATACATCTAAAACTAAAAGCATTGTATTCGTTTCAAAACATTCTCTTGACCTCAACTGGAGTTGTGTATAAAGGGTGTGACCATTTTGAAGTTGAAGTCCTAGGTATAACATTGGATGGTCAATTATCATGGATCAAGTCATATTGACAAAGATGTGAAAATGGTGAGGGGTATGTCTGTTTTATAAAAAGATGTTGTGTTTTTGACACACAAATCAACTGTACTAGTTGTTCAGTCTCTGGTCCTGTCTGGTAATATGGTTAAGTGCAGCAAAGAAAGACCTTAGCAAAGCTGCAGCTGGCTCAAAACAAAGCAGCACGTCTCTCCCTTTACTGCACATAGAGCTAACATCAACTACATGAATGACAGTCTTTCCTAGTTGAGGGTTGATGAGATGAACTGCTTCTCCTAGTTTTTATGAGACATGTTTACTGTACTGAAAATGTCAATTGTTTGCATGGCCAAATAACATTCATGTCAGACACCCATACTTAACCCACAAGGCATGCCACCAGGGGTCTCTTCACAGTCCCCAAGTCCAAGACAAATTCACGGCA